>NW_026899908.1:0-12373 GCF_033153095.1 Gastrolobium bilobum
AGCTCACAGTTTGCATTTGCCATTGCCCGATATTCTGCCTCCGCATTGGATCTGGCGACCACAGTTTGCTTCTTACTCTTCCAAGAGATCAAATTTCCTCCGAAGAGAACACAATACCCTGAGGTGGATCGTCTATCCGAAGGAGAACCTGCCCAGTCAGCATCTGAATAACTAGAGATCTCTGAACTCCCTTTATTTGTATATAATAAACCTCTTCCTGGCGCCTTTTTAATATATCAGAGAATTCTAATAACTGCATCCCAATGGGAGTCACAGGGAGAATCAAGAAATTGACTTGCAACACTCACTGCGAAGGAGATATCTGGCCTTGTCACAGTAAGATAATTCAATTTTCCAACTAGTCGGCGGTAGCGACTAGGATCTGGCAGTGGCTCCCCTGTCCTGGTAATAACTTAACATTGGGGTCCATAGGTGTATCAATGGGTTTACAGCCTAACATGCCAGTCTCATCTAGGATATCCAGTGCATACTTCCTCTGACAGATGGAAATGCCCCGCCTAGACTGTGCAACTTCGATCCCCAAGAAATATCGAAGTCTGCCAAGATCTTTGGTCTAAAATTGATTGAATAAATGCTCTTTCAACTAAACAATCCCGGTCTGATCGCTGCCTGTTATGATAATGTCATCAACATAGACCAGGAGATAAATGCACTGGCCAGAAGAGCTATGCCGGTAAAAGACAGAATGATCGGCTTTGCTTCTGATTAAGCCAAAGGATTCAACAACTGAACTAAAGCGGCTAAACCAGGCCCGAGGAGATTGCTTCAAGCCATATAAAGATTTCCGAAGTTTACATACCATTCCAGAACTCTCCCCCTGAGCAACAAAACCTGGTGGTTGCTCCATATAAACTTCCTCCTGCAAATCACCATGTAGAAAAGCATTCTTAATATCAAGTTGGAGAAGGGGCCAGTGATGAATGGCGGCAAGGGCAAGAAACAGGCGAACAGAAGCCATCTTAGCAACAGGAGAAAAGGTATCCCCATAATCAAGACCAAAGATCTGTGTGTATCCCTTAGCCACTAAGCGAGCTTTAAGGCGATCAACAGTGCCATCAGGACCAACTTTAACTGTGAACACCCATCGACAACCAACAACAGATTTCCCGGGAGGAGCACGAACAAGACCCGTAGTGCCATTGGAGTGAAGCGCCTGCATTTCATCAAGCATCTCCTGGCGCCACCCTGGATGAGATAGTGCTTCACCTGTGGTTTTAGGGATGGAAACAAAAGAGACTAGAAACAAAAGTAAAATGTTGTGAAGAAAGTCTGTCATAACTCAAGAAAAAATAAAGGGGATGAGGATTTCGAGTGGATCGAATACCTTTCCGAAGGGCAATGGGAGGAGTCTCTGATGGAGGATCCGGAGGAGAAGAGCCGACGGGAAAGGGCGATGAGTCATCAAGAGGCAAAGTCGGAGGAGGTGCAGGCTGACGACGCTGGTATGTGAGGAGAGGACGATCTGCAGGTATGGAGGTAATGGGTTGCTCCTCTGGAATAGGGTCACCTGCAGCTGGTAAAGACAAGTCAAGAAAAGGAACAGGAAGGACCTGATCAACCTGTGAGACTGGAGACGGAGTAGAGTGAAAAGGCTGCTGATCAAGGAAAGTGACATCAGCAGAAACGATATAACGCTTGAGATCAGGAGAATAACAACGATACCCTTTTTGAAAACGTGTATACCCAAGGAAAATACATTTGAAGGCCTTGGATGTCAACTTGTCTTTACCTGGAGTAAGATCAGTAACAAAACAAGTACAGCCAAAAATATGTAAATGCAGAGGATAAGAAGGTGCTCCGGAAAACAAAATACTGTGGGGAACATCATTATTTAGCACAGAAGAGGGCATGCGGTTGATAAGGAAACATGAGGTGATAATAGCATCTGCCCAAAAACGGAGTGGGACGTTCATATGAATGAGAAGGGTACGTGCAGTTTCAACTAGATGTCTACTTTTACGTTCAGCGACTCCATTTTGTTGTGGAGTGTGGGGACAGGTAGTCTGGTGTATCGTCTCATGTGAATCCAGAAATTTGGAAAATTCAAGAGACACATACTCTTTTGCATTATCACTGCGCAAGATTTGAATAGAAGCACCAAATTGAGTTTTTATTTCTGCACAAAACTTTTGATAAATTGAAAATAACTCCTAACGATTTTTCATTAAATAAACCCAAGTGCAACGGGAGAAATCATCAATAAAGGTTACAAAATACTGAAAACCCAAAACTGACATAGTCCAACTCGGACCCCAAATATCAGAATGAACAATAGAAAAGGGAGCAGCAGCTCTCTTATTGACTCTACTAGCAAAGGAAGAGCGAGTATGCTTTCCCTGCTGACAAGACTGACAATTCAAAGACTTAAGACCTGACAAAAAAAGAACCATATGCTGAAGCTTCGAGAGACTTGGATGACCCAGACGGCTATGGAGAAGCTCAGGAGACTCTGTGAGAGAGCATGCAACTGCAGCAGAGGGTGCATGCAGATAGTAGAGACCTCGTAACTCACCACCCGCTCCAATCGTCTTCCCCGTACCCGGATCCTGCAAGAAAAAGACTTTTTAGAAAAGGTGATAGAGCAAGAAAGAGAATGGGTCAATTGACTAACAGAAATTAAATTAAAAGGAATGCCAGGGATGTAATAAACAGAGGTTAAAGTCAAGAAGGGAGTTGGTTTGGCTTGCCCAATGCCACGAGCAGGAGCCTTGGTGCCATCAGCAAGAGTAACAGAGGTAAAATTATTAGAAAAGGTAAGGGAAGTAAAAAGATCCTTATTACCACAAAGATGATCAGTAGCACCTGAGTCTATTATCCAGGGTCCAAGAGACGATTGAGAAAAACAAGCAACATGATTACCAGTATCTGGAGCAGGTGGCTGAGAAGAACTCTTCTGGAGAAGGGCCTCATAGTCTGTAGCGGAAATAGTCACTGATCCGGTAGAGAGCGGCACAACATCTGTTTGAGCAAAGTTCATATGTGGTGGCTTCAAGTGAGGGTACTTTCTGTAGCAACGTTCTTCAATGTGGCCCAGATTTTGGCAATAATTACACCGAGGCCTTTGTCCTCGGCCACCCTGTCCATATGACGTCGTTTGTCCGCGCCCGCCTGGGCCATATGATGTCATGGGCCCGCGACCGCCTTGTCCGCGGCCACGACCACGACCGCGTCCACCATTGTTCCAATTACCACGAGAGACTAAAGCAGCAGAATCAGACAAGAGAGCAGTAGAGTCAGTAGCTGGCACGTGTGCGGGGGCCACCTTATCTTGAAGATTCAGAAGGCGCTGAAAGGTCTGGGATTTGCTGAGAATCTTAGTACTGGTTAGAATGTTCTCACGAACACTTTCTAATCCGTCAGGGAGACCAGAGAGAGTCACAACCGTAAAGAGAAGCTCCACTTGCGTCCTGTACACTGTAGCATCCGCAGCATGAGGTAACATAGCCAAAAATTCCGGCATCAAAGAACGAATCTTACCAACATAAACTTCCATACGAGCTTCGGGTGATTTGCGCAAATCCATCATCTGGGAGAATGGAATAAAGTTGCTGAATATCATTGGTGTAGAGATTTTTGGCTTCCATCCACACATCATAGCAGGTTCCAAAGGGAATGAAAATATTGATAAGAGATGAATCAATGGATTGCCAAAGAATACTGAGGAGCTGAGCATCAACTTTCTCCCATTCAGACGTCTGATCTTTGGAAATATCAGTCGTCTTAGAGGTGAGATGTTTGTCATGGCCCTGACCGGTAAACCAGATCTTAACGGAGGTAGACCAGGTCTTGTAAGTGGCAGATGCGGTCAATTTCAGAGTTGTGATAGATGGAATAGCACTTGAAATGATGCCGGAAGGATGTTTACTGGTTCCTTCCATCAGAAACAGCAATCAGAAGACCAAAAAACGGTAAAAGTCACGCGAAAAAGGCAACAAAGTAGCAACTTTTGCACTGGAAACCCCCGAACGGAAGAGACCCACAACGAACGGGCACCGGATCTGGAAGGAGGAGGCAGAGGCGAGCCTGTCTGCCTTGGTTTGGCCGGAAAAGGTGGCCGGAACAGTGCACACGCGCCGGAGAGAGGTGGCGCGTGAGGCCCACGCGCAGACAGCTGTGGTGGCATGTGGGGGCGCGTGCTGCGGCCGTTTGGGACGGGTCTTGGACAGAAACGGTCGCCGGCGGAGGGGAGCCTGATCGCGTGGTTTCTCGCCGGAAAGGTGGCCGGAACAGTGATGAACAGTGACGGAACAATGTTTCTGGTGATGTGAACAGTGTTTTCCGGTCAAATAATGAAGGAGGATGACGATCTGAGATCGAAAAAGGGTCTAACAATGTTCGGAGGGTTGAAAAAGGTTGTCGGTATGATGCACGACGGTAAAAGGGTTTGCCGGTATGATGCACGGCAGTAAATAAGAAAGGAAAAGATATATATATACGGAAGCAGAGCCCTCAGATCAAGAGCTCTGATACCAAATTGAATCTGAATATTATTGTATATTCAAGTGTGTATAACTGTACAAGAAGGCTCTCTATTTATAGAGACTAAAAGACCTAATGCTAAAAGACCTAATGGGCTAAGCCCACAATCTAGACTAATCTAATAATAATAGTATTGAAAAGAAGTTTTTGTATATTGATATTGAATAATTTACATGAGTGAGTATTTATACAAGAAAGAATCGCTAAGAATGACTAAGCGATGACTAAGCGATGACTAATCAATCCTAATCACAATCAATTCTAATCAATCACAATCAATCCTAATCAATCATAATCAATCCTAATTAATAGGAAATAAAAACGGAAACATGTTTGAATTCTGATTTTCTACACTCCCCCTCAAGTTGGGAGGTAAATATTGATCATTCCCAACTTGCCAATCAAGTCTTCGAATGCTGGACGGTGTAGGCCCTTGGTAAGGATATCTGCCGTTTGCTCTTTGGTCGGAACATATATCAAACGCACACTTCCATCATCTAATTTTTCTTTGATGAAGTGACGATCAACTTCCACGTGCTTTGTTCGATCATGATGCACAGGATTTTGAGCAATGCTAACAGCTTCCTTGTTGTCGCAATATAGTTTTATTGGTAGGGAATATGAAATCTTCAACTCTTGAAGAAGTCTTCTCAACCAGATTCCTTCACAAACTCCATGAGCTAAAGCTCGAAATTCTGCTTCAGCACTACTTCTTGCAACCACTGTTTGCTTTTTGCTTCTCAAAGTAACAAGATTTCCCCACACATAGGTGCAATAGCCTGAGGTAGATCTCCTGTCTACTGATGAGCCTGCCCAATCTGCATCAGTGTAGATTTCAATTGTCCTTTTATACCTTTTTTTAAAGAATAATCCTCTTCCTGGAGTATTCTTGAGGTATCTAAGCACCCTATAGACTGCACTAAGATGCTTCTCCTTGGGTGAGTGCATTAATTGACTAATCATACTCACCGCAAAGGCAATGTCAGGACGCGTATGAGATAAGTAGATTAGTTTACCAACCAATCTCTGATATTGTTCTTTATCAAGTAGAAAACCTCATTCTACAACCTCATTCCCATCTTCAATACCTAACTTGGTATTAGGTTCCACAGGTGTCTCAGCAGGTTTACACCCTAACATTCCTGTTTCCAACAAAAGATCTAGAACATATTTCTTTTGTGTTAGAGTGATGCCTGTTTTGCTCCTAGCAACTTCCATACCAAGAAAATATTTGAGAGTGCAAAGGTCTTTGAGTTCAAATTGAGCTGCTAGAAATTTCTTCAAGGTGTTCAATTCCTCAATATCATCACCTGTAAGAATTATATCATCTACATATACAATAAGAATAGCAATTTTACCATCCTTAGAGTGTTTGTGGAAGAGAGTATGATCAGTCTGTGCTTGAATGAAGCCTCTTCTTTTGACTGCTTGTGTGAATTTGTCGAACCATTCTCTGGGAGATTGTTTCAATCCATATAGAGACCTTTTTAGTTTACACACTGATCCTTTTCCCTTTTCAAAACCAGGTGGAGGATCCATATAGACTTCTTCATGTAAGTCACCATTTAGGAATGCATTCTTCACATCTAACTGTTGCAGAGGCCAATCTAGATTGGCAGCAAGAGATAAGAGAACTCGGATGGTATTGACTTTAGCAACCGGAGCAAAAGTCTCATGATAATCTATCCCATGAGTCTGAGTGAAACCCTTTGCAACCAATCTTGCCTTGTATCTGTTGATGCTATTATCTGCATTGAATTTTATTGTAAACACCCATTTGCATCCTACTGCCTGTTTTCCTTTGGGTAGGGTCACTATCTCCCAAGTTCCATTTCTTTCTAAAGCATTCATTTCTTCAAAGACAGCATCCCTCCATTTTTGATCATTGAGAGCCTCATGTATATTTCTCGGTATCTTTGTACTATCCAACATAGTATTGAAAGCACGAAACCCAGGGGACAACTTTCCATATGAAATATGATTAGAAATAGGATGAGTAGTACAAGATCGAGTACCTTTTCTGAGAGCAATGGGCAAGTGTAGATCATTTTCACCATGACACTCAAGTATTGGGGTGCTGGAACTAGAACATGGTTCAGAATCCTGGCAGTGTAGAGGCTCTGGGTTATTCACACTTTGAGGAGGCTTTCGCCTGCTATAAATTTGTCCCCATTTTGAGGAGGCTCTTGATGGTGAGGATTCTGTAGCTCCCCCTGTTTCCAAAAGTAGAGGTAATACCGTGGCATCAGTAGGTTCCCATGACTGATCTTCATCTACTCCTATAGACTCCCCCTGAAGAGAAGTCGAGGGGAAGAAAGGGTCATTCTCAGAAAAAGTGACATCCATAGAGACAAAGACCTTACGAAGAGAGGGTGAATAACATTTATAGCCACGTTGAGTAGGAGAATAACCAATAAAGACACACTGAAGAGACTTAGGATCAAGCTTAGACCGTTGATGGGAGGGAATATGGACAAATGCAACGCAACCAAATAACTTGAGAGGTAAGGAGGAGACACCTTGGAAGGAAGGGAAGATACGAACAAGACTAGAAAGAGGAGACTGAAATTTCAGAATGCGAGATGGCATTCGATTTATCAGATACGAGGCAGTGAGAACTGCCTCTCCCCAAAGGTATTTAGGAACACTCGTGGTAAACATAAGAGCCCGAGCAACTTCAAGGAGATGTCGGTTTTTTCTTTCCGCAACTCCGTTTTGTTGGGGTGTGTCAGGACACGAGCTTTGGTGAAGGATGCCATGTTGAGAAAAATATTCTCCAAGAATAGAGTTAAAATACTCTTTGCCATTATCTGTACGAAGAATTTGTATAGCAACTTGGAATTGGGTTTGAACCATGGCATGAAATTTTTTAAACACGGATGCAGCATCGGACTTATCCTTTAGAAGATACACCCAACAGACTCGAGAATGGTCATCAATGAAGGTAATGAACCATCGAGTACCTAAAATATTTTTAACACGGGCTGGATCCCATATGTCACTATGAATTAACGAAAATGGGGAAGAGTCATGGTGAACTTTAGAAGGATAATGAGCACGAGTATGCTTGGCAAGTTGACAAATATCACAAGAAAACAAACTTGGACTTTTATTAATAAATAAGTTTGGCAACAACTTCTGAAGATAAATAAAATTTGGATGGCCAAGCCTACGATGCCACAACATAACATCATTACTTGAATCAAAAGGAAACATAGAGTATTTTTCTACGAAAACAGCTTCATGAGTCACATCCTCCTCAAAGTAGTAAAGTCCACCATCCTCTCTAGCACTGCCAATCATCCTCTCCGAGTCCTGTTCCTGAAAAACACAACCATGTGGAAAGAATTTAGCAAAGCAATGCAACTCAAAGGTGAGCTTGCTAATGGAAATGAGATTACAAGTCAGAGAAGGAACATAAAGAACTGATGTCAAAGTAATCAGCTCAGAAAGTTTAATGGTTCCGTGTCCCGCAATCTGGGAAAAACTGCCATCGGCGATCTTGACCCGAGAAGGTTCAGAATATGGAGTGTATGAACAAAACAAGCCAAGATTACCTGTCATATGATCAGAGGCTCCAGAATCAAGGATCCAATGATTTTGACTATCAACATGGAAAGCTATACCTTGTTGGACCACATGACTAGTGGCCTTAGGAAGGGGTGATGAGGAGGCGGAAGAGTGTTTTGGGGAAGCCATGAATAGGAGAAGAAGAGTTGACCGGTGATGAAAAATCAAGTTTTGTAAATTTTTGATCAGACCTCTGGAACAGGAAGGGGAGAAGCCGGCGAGAAGGTCTGTGCAAGTCGCGGCGGAAAAAAATGTTGGGAAGGCGGCGCGTGGAGCTCACGCGCCGGAAACTGGCCGCGCGTGTGACGGCGCGTGGCGGCGCGTGCGGCGGTTGACGGCGATGGGTCCAGCGGCGATCGACTCGTCGGATCCTTCTGAGTCGAATGGTCACCTCACTTTCTTGATCGGAGGTCAGTAGACTAGGTTTCTGTGTTGGACAGATTCAAGGAGGTGTTTGACGGTGATGGAAGTGTTTGGATGGTTATTTCAGATTTGAATTAGGGTAGGAACAAACCCGCTCTTGATACCATATTGAAAAGAAGTTTTTGTATATTGATATTGAATAATTTACATGAGTGAGTATTTATACAAGAAAGAATCGCTAAGAATGACTAAGCGATGACTAATCAATCCTAATCACAATCAATTATAATCAATCACAATCAATCATAATCAATCATAATCAATCATAATCAATAGGAAATAAAAACGGAAACATGTTTGAATTCTGATTTTCTACAAATAGACTAATATTATTTCTAACAATATCCTCACCTAGTAGCTTAAACTTTTGGGTTGAATTGATTCTTTACATGGTATAAGAGCCTCGGTATCACAGGTTTGATCCTCACCGCCCCCATTTAATTAATAATTAATTAAGTATTGTGGAGTTTCTTAGTACAGGTAGGTGGATCTGTGCATTGTTCACCCTCAAGCCCAGTGGGCTCTAAAGTGATGTAGCGTATATATAAAAACATTAATATAGTCTCACCCAATAACTTAAGCTTTTGAGATGAATTGGTTCTTTACACAAAGCACCATTTGACTCTCCCGTTGAGGGGCCTTGAATTGAAGTCATAAAATTAGGAGGAGTAATAGCATATTCAACTTTGCATAATGACAATTTCGGTGTTGTGCTCCTGGAAAAATCAAATCATTTTCTTACTATTGAAGGCTTGGCTTCAAACTTTATCATGGAGGTGTTTAAAAAAGGCCATAATGCAGCCTGGGCCACTTGAAAGTTTTGCTCCGCAGAAGGTTCAAGAAGTAATGAAGTATCAGGTATATTCATTCTTTTGAAAATGCAACCCCTCTGCCTGCCTTCATCATTGATCTTAATATATATTTAGTATTGAGTTTACTTTCTTTTCCAGCAGGATGGAGTTCATTAATTTCTGGTTTATGTTTCCCAAGAGAGAGAAAGAAACAACTCATAAAACCACTGCCTCACTCAGGAATTGGTTTAGCATTTCTTGAGATCTCACAAAACTATAATAAAAATTAACTTTAGGCATTACAAAACTAATAATGTAGTACTCTCAGTCTTAGTCACATGTAGCTACATAACTTAAGCGCAAGGTATATTGAGGGGTTCCTCAGTCCAACCAGTGAACTAATCAGCACCAAAATCATCAAAGTTCAGGAATCTCACTAGACTCGTTGTCATTAAACCCAGAAATTTGGATATCTTGCAGGTCACCAAGATCATCAAAACTCTGCACATAATCATCAAACAATAACCAATCAATATCAAGCCCAAGGTTGGGCTCAGACCCAGATGGAGCAGCAGCAGACCCAGACGGATCAGCAGCAGCAGATGGTGGAGGCAAGTTCATCAAACTCAAATCCGGTATTTCCAACCCCGCCAGATCAGCCAGAAAATCATTGGCCTCAACGGCTTCATTGCTTGAAATACTATCCTTCTCCATCGAATTGGAAGCTGAGGTATCCAACTCAAGCATAGACGATGGCAATGTCTGTGAGAACACGCTCTCCGAGTCCTCCAAAGCAGTAGAAATCTTTTCTGAACAGACACCGCAGCAGCAGCAGAAGAGTTACAGTAGTTACTCTTTTCAGAAGTTGCAGCTAAAAGGGCAGCAGAAGAACCATTGTTTTGGGTTTGAGCCTTTGCCATAGCTTCAAATTCAAGCCTTTTGGCCTCGTAGACTTGAAAAGCCTCTTCTGCAGTGTTGTAAGTGCCTAACCAGACACGGGACCTCTTGAACGGATCACGAATCTCAGCAGCCCACTTTCCCCATTTCCTCTGCCGAATACCTCTGTATTTGGCAGAAGATTGCCTCCTCATTGAAGGGGATTGGGTTGAAACCCTCTTACTGTTTTGAGGTTGACCTTCAATGCAAGTCTTCAACGCATTGCCCTCATCTGAGCTAATATCAAGGGAGGTAGGGAAGGCAAAAACAAGGGGCAGTGAGATCTCACGGATGCTTCGTTTTATTTTTCTTGGTTTCACAATCAACATTGACTCATCTTTGGATGAAGATGAGTCAGTAGCATCAGGATCATCATAAACGATGCGCAATTTTCTCGTCATCTTGGACTCTTGCAAAGAGCTTTGCTTCATTCTATTCGCTGGTTGCTTCCTAGACTCAGGAATGGTGGGAAGTTTTGGGGAAAACCACAGAAAATTGTGAAGAAACCAAAACAAAATTAACAAGGAAAGTAATCAAGGACACCAACCAAAAAAACAACAAAACCTCTCAAGATCTCAAGTGAGGTACCCTCCTAAGAACAAAAAGAGATGTGAAAATTTTTGTGTGAAAGTGATGCAGTACCTTTGCAAGTGTACCAAAGAAGCAAGGATAGGAGGACTTGGGCCCCCAATGCTCAGAAGAATGGCCCATTGGTGAACATGCTAAATGGGAGTCCACTTATGGATGGAGGTCTTGTTGTTTCTAATACCCATATTGGCCCTCAACAGAATGCCAACGTGGATGGGAGCGTGTAAGCGAGTTAGTTAGTTGGGAGCAGGATATATGCAAGGGGAAGGCAGGGGTGAGGTATCTGGAGAATTGGTTTGTTAGGTCCCTTGTGGGAATTGGGAAAGAGTGAAGCCTCTCTATGTGCTTCACATTATCTTTTATTATTGTATTGTTGCTGAGAGTTTATTTCTTTATTTCCATCTTCCTGTAAGCTTTCGTATTGTAAGGAGAACATGGATAGTTGATGAATATTCCAGTATAATTGGTATTTCTTTTACAGAAATTGTCGTTAACTACATTTTAATTCACTTGACTTGATTAACCTTATCAATTGGTATCAGAGCTCCGATCTAGGAGCTCTGTGGAATGGTCTGGACGAGACAAATGGAACATCGTTTAGATTCGTTAGAGGAGGGACTACGTAGAAGTTGTGCTCGACACGAGGAGGTATGCCTAAGGTTGGATGCTACTGAGGCTAAACACCAGGAAGTTATAGCAAGGATGGAGGCTGGTGAAAGGGGTGTAGCTTATAGCAAGGATGGAGGCTGGTGAAAGGGGTGTAGCTGAGATTATCAGACGTCTGGACGAAATGGCAAGGGACAGAAGAAGTCGTTCACGAAGCGGTGAAAACGACTATGAGGGAATGGGACCTGAACTCCATGGCGCGCGAAATCGGAGGAGAGGTGGTATGAATTTCCCTATTTCCAGACGGTTGGAGATTCCGCTATTTTCCAGTCGAGGATGCGTTTGGCTGGGTGAGCAAGGTAGAAAGGTATTTTACGGCCAACGAAGTGACGGAGTCAGAAAAGGTGAACGCCGTGATGGTTGTGTTGGAAGGGGAAGCCCTCAGCTGGTTCTATTGGTGGGAGAACATGAACCCTAATGCACCATGGCAAAGGTTCAAAAGGGAGTTGCTCAGCTGCTTCCAACCTGAGGCCTTGGATAATCCATATCGTGCGTTATATACACTGAAACAATGGGGTAGCGTAGCAGATTTTCGAGCTGAGTTTGAGAAAGTGGTGGGTGTTCTGCGATTTGATGATGAGGATTTGCTCAAAGGAGCCTGGCTCAATGGGGTGCGCAGTAGTATCCGGGAGGAATTGTTGATGATTCCGATGATGAGCCTCGCTGACATGGTAAAATATTCAATGAAAATAGAAAGAAGAAACAACGCGTGGGAAGAAGAGGGCGTAGGAGGACGTGGTTGGGCTCACAACGTTGGCCACGTGAATTGGGCTAGAGGGGACTTTGGGCCGATCTGAAATAAAAGAGGGTGGCCCAAATCCTTTTTCTTCAACCGGTTCACTAAGGGCAAATCAACCCAACTCCTCGTCTGTTGCAAATATGAGCAACCCTAATCAACA
>NW_026899909.1:0-121445 GCF_033153095.1 Gastrolobium bilobum
ATTGTTGGACACCATTCTGACTCTGGTGTTCAATAGGCCAAATTCAAGTATAATCAGGCTGACGGTGAAGGCAAATAATTTTGAGCTGAAGCCATCTTTTATTACTTTGGTGGAAAGGGTTCAGTTCTCTGGTGCTGAGGAGGAAGATCCTTATGAGTTCATAGATCGATTTCTGATGATCTGTGACACTACCAAGCACAACGGAGTATCGGCCGATGCTGTAAGGCTTCGATTATTCCCTTTTGCTGTTAAGGGAAAAGCTCTCAGATGGATAGAAAGGCAGCCATCTAATAGTATCACAACATGGGAAGACTTGTCATCAAAGTTCTTTGCCCATTTCTTTTCTATGGAAAAATACAACCAGCTGGTGAATGAAATCACAAACTTCCGCCAACTTGAAGGAGAATCACTGTGTGCAACCTGGAATAGATTCCAGGAACTCATCCGAAAGTGTCCGCACTATGAAGGAGACGATGACAGAAAGGTGGCAATATTCTTTAATGGCATCTCTCCTGAAACAAGGTTGGTGATTAATAGTGCAGCTGGAGGTTCTATTCGGCAAAGTACTTCTGAACAAGCCATTGATTTGATAAAGAAGCTGGCAAGGAATGAGAATGAGAGTATACCATCTCAATTAAAAAGAGGAGTGATAAAGCTGGAAAGCAATGATGCTATGCTTGCTGAACAAAAGTTGTTGTCCAAAAAGTTTGACAGCTTGAATGAGAAGTTTGAGAAAATGCAAGTGTCCAAGGTTCATTCAACTTCTATGGTTTGTGAATATTGTAAGGAAGCTCATGAGTCTAATGAGTGTCCTACTCTCATAGGTGATAATCCACAGCAGTTGCAAGTAAATGGGGTTTGGTATGAACAGAAGCCCCAACAAATTTTTTCAAGAAATCAGAATTTTTCTTCTGGAAGTAATTTTCAGAAGAGAGGTCAAAGAGGTGGTCTTGACTACAGTTCTAACAATTATCTGCAACCTCTTCCTGTTCCACAGAAGGAACTTTCTGATTTGGAGAAATTAGTTGGACAAATGGCTCAACACTCCAATGCTTTTATGGAGGAGACTAGAGACAATACAAAGAATACAAATGCTTTCATGGAAGAGACTAGGGCTAATACCAGAAACATGAGTGCTTCCATCAGAAATTTGGAGAATCAAATTGGCCAGCTGGCCAAGCAAAATTCTGATAGAACTCCAGGTAATTTCCCTAGTAACACAGACACCAATCCAAGGGAGGGTTATATGTTTGTCACCACTAGAAGTGGCAAAGTGGTGGTTGCTCCAGAAAATCCGAGCATACATGTGGAAGCTGAGAAGAAGCTAGATACTGCAAGTGAGCCTGCAAAAGAAAAAGAAAGTGAAAAACCTGCTGAAGTGGAGAAGCCAGTTGAAAAGAAGAAGTTTGAGCTAAGTCTTGAATATGTGAGAAACATGGCACCCTATCCTGAAAGGTTCAAGAAGGATGCTTAGAAGCAACAGTATGCCAGGTTCCTTGACATATTCAAACAGCTTCACATAAATCTTCCATTTCCTGAAGCCTTGGCTTGCATGCCTAATTATGCCAAGTTCATGAAGGACTTGTTATCAAGAAAGCATAAGCTGCAGGATTGCCAAACTGTAACACTCACTGAGGAATGTAGTGCCATTATACAGAAGAAGTTCCCACCCAAACTCAGTGATCCAGGGAGTTTCAAAATCCCTATTGAAATTGGGGACACAAAAATTGGCAGAGCAATATGCGATCTTGGGGCTAGCATTAATTTGATGCCCCTTTCTGTTTGTAAATCTTTGGGGATCACCGAGTTGAAACCCACTTTGGCATCTCTTCAGCTTGCTGATAAATCTTTGAGGAAGCCTAGTGGTATTATTGAAGATGTTTTTGTGAAGGTGGACAAGTTCATCTTTCCTGCTGACTTTGTAGTGTTGGACATGGAAGGGGGAGTTGAGATGCCTCTTTTGTTGGGTAGACCTTTCTTGGCCACTGCTCGGGCACTGATTGATGTTGAAAACGGGAAGCTTAAGCTAAGAATGAATGATGAGACCGTTACCATCAATGTCTTTGATTCTCTAAAATAGTCTTCTCACAAAGATGATTGTTTTAGTCTTGAAGTAAAGGAAAAACAAAGTGTAGCGGATGATGCCGAGGAAGATGGTGCCATGAAGATGGATTGGAATGAGCTTCCTCAACCTCAGAAAAATGTCTTCTTGAGTACTAAGGAGGCGGTGATTGAAGCATTGAAGGAAGAGGCAACTGAATTGAAAAATAAAGATCCTTTTTCCCATACCAACAAAATTCTCAATGAGGATGATGACAAACCTGGGAGGAAATCCAAAAGGAGGCGTCATCTTATAATGAAGAAGGTACTGAGAAAGGAGGTGATCAAACTCTTTGATACGAGTTGGAAGAGACACCGGAAGCTGAAGTTTGACAAGAGACACCGAGACTCCATCTCTCGAAAAAATCAAAATTTCAAAGAGTTTTTAACATGGCTCCATGGTTTGGAGCAAATCTGGGAATGGTGGTCTCATACACCAAGGCAACCAGTACCACCAGACCTTCCATTTGTTGAGTTATCCCACGCTGCTGAGGGGGATGACATGGAGGGTTGAGTTTATTTCCTTGCTGACGGAGATTTTGTATATTAGTTTATTTTTCTGTTTCGTATTTTTATTTTTATTTTTAGTTACTTTGAGTTAGTATATTTTTCTCTGATGTTTTAATGTGCGCATTATAGTTTCTTCTATATGCCACTGTTTGTTCTCTTGTGCAGCTTTTTCTTATTTCTTGTGGTTTAATTATTACTGAGGACAGCAATTATCTAAATCTGGGAATGGTAGGCTTGCAACTGAGAACTGCTGCAATTCTTCTATCAGGGGAGATATTCTAACTCTTTTAATTTTCTTAGTTATTTTTATAGTATTTTGTGTGCTATATATAAAAAAAAATTGTACATGTTTTCTGAGCAAGTCCCAGGTTTAGATATGCTTTCCCTAGTTAATTTGCCTGATTCATCTTAGGAATCATGTTTTGTATGAACTTCTGGCATAATATTGTATTGGCATGAGTAGATTTCATGATTGCTCGTTTGTCTGAATTTTGTGCTTGAATGATTAATGATGCCAGATGTTCTTTTTGAAGTCTAGCTTGACATCATAGCTGGTGAGGTTTTGTGCTTAAACACTTATTTTATTCTGAGAGACCTCACTGTGATAGCATTCTAGAACTTGCTCTGTTTCTCTGTTATGCATCTATTGATTGATATGATAAAGGCATTTTGTTCTTGTTAGCTATTGGCCAAAAATAACCCACCTGTATGAATTTTTCCATTGTTAGCCCCCTTGAGCCTGAACTTATTTGTTGTTAAATGACCTGTGGCCTGATTGATGGCTTAGCCTATATCCATATGACTTACCTTGATTGAGATTGAATTACTGAAACGTTGAAAAGAAAACAAATAAATTGAGGTAAGCTCCACAGAGGTCAAATAATTAGGGGAGGAAAAATTTCATCTGTGCCCTTAAAACAACAAAAAAAAGTTTTGAAAAAAGAAAAAAAAAGAAGGAAAAAGAAAAAGGGTGAATGTAAAGAAAAGGTGGCTGAAAGGAATTAATTCCTGAAATTCTGTGGGAATGTTAGTGGAGTAAAATCATTGAGTGAATGTGTTAAAAATGAAATAATATCAGTTTTTCAATCTCATTGTTGTTTGAGCTACTGTCCATAAATTCCTACCCTTAAACCCGGCCAAGTTACAACCTGTGAAGTCGTTTTGATCAATTATGCATGTGTTAATGTTCCTCATCTTTAGGAACTTGAGAATATGATCAAGCTTATGGTAATGTTATTGCTGTGATGGATTGAGTGATTGTTACTCCATCAAACACTTGAGTGTTGAGCGTTATATGTTTATCTTGGTGAAGGGTGTTCAAGCTAGATTCTGACATGTTCATGAGAATAGAAGGCATTGTTAGGAGTTCTTTGCATTGATTCAGTCATGCTTAGCATAGTGATCTCTTGATTGTCTGTATGATGTTGTATTGGAAGAATTAATTGTTTCCTGGATTGAGTCTTGTACATTGCTGGGGACAGCAACGTTTAAATCTGGGAATGGTTTGATGTGCCTCTGGCAAGTATGATTTTCTGTGTTAAAATTGATAAGAATTGAGTCACAAAAGAGCAATTTAATTACATATTTGCTAATTATATTGATTCTTTCTTGTCAATAATATTTCTCACGTATTGATTTTATTTTTACAGGAAATAGAACTGAAAAGATAAAAAGTTAAATGATGCAACTCATCATATTAGTATCAGTACAATCTCCAGAGAGTTGGCGCAAGTTGACGCCAAAGTGAAGAAATCCCACGCCAAGTTGCGCCGTGCTGCACAGGCCACATGCCAGAGAATTGGCGCTAGTTGGCGCCAGAATGGCAGAGGAGGCCGACGGCAGAGCTCTGAAGAATTCTTCTACATTTCTTCTTCTTCATCTTTTTCTCTGTAATTTTATGCTTTTATCGAATATTGAATTTTTAGCCATGTTTATGCTTGGCTAGTTTTCTTTTATTGTAGTTAGGGTCACGAGCCCTATGTGAACCCTTGTTACGATGGATTGATTTAGTTTTATTCATTTATATAACTATCTTTGTCTCTACCTTATGCGTATTTTCTATTTTCTTTATTAGAACTGATCAATCTGATAGTTGGGAATAGTTTGAGGGTTAGAACCCTAGATAGGAATATTGGGGTTTTGATCTTGAAAGGGGGTAGGACAACAATTGGTATGCATGCTAGGAATAGATGTGTATTTAATTGCGGATGCTTAAATTATTGCGTTCATTGCTTAATACCATGAGGAACATTGCAAGGAATTGGGGTTCCAATTGGAGATTAAAGGGTTAACCTTGCAAGGAATTGATGGTTAACTAATAAATATTTTTAGATAATAATTTATCCGAGTAATTATATGAATAAATATTGTGAATCAATCCAAAGTAAGAAGTGGGGATCATAAGGTGAGTGCGCTCTAGCTACAATAGTTTTCTCATATTTTTAAAATCAATTCTCATTGTTACTATTTTATTTCTCTTAAATAAAAATATAAAAACAAGTTTTATTTTTATTTCATATTGTTACTCAAATTCAATTCACAATTTTCCAAACAACAAACCGAGTTTTCCAACTTATGGGGACTGGTTATTATAGTACTTGGTTTACAATCCCTGTGGAGACGATACTTTACTTACTCATTATATTACTTGTGCGATCGGTATACTTGCCGGAGAGCATCAAGCGGCCTATAATCAATTGAAGGTGTTTGGATGCCAAGCTTTCGTGCATATCCCTAAAGATAAAAGGGCAAAACTTGATGCAAAGAAAAAAATAATGCATCTATCTTGGTTCGCCGAGATGTGAGTTCGGGTTCCGACTTCGGGATCCAATCAATAAGAAGATAATGAGAAGTCGAGATGTGATCTTTCATGAAGATGAGACTATTCATGACATCTCGAAGCCCAAAGTTCAGGTTACCGTCAGACGTGAAGAACCTAATCCTCCTGTCCGAGCTGAAGCACGGGGAGAAAATCAAGAGAATGAAGAAAATGATGACCAACAACAAGCTGATGATGACCAAGACAGTGAGATTCGAGTTAATGATGAGATCCGGGATGAGAATGATGAACCGTGAACAATATTGAGAAGCTACTGTGGTTGAGTCAGGAGAAGTATATTGAGAAGATTTTGAAGAGGTTCGGCATGGACAAAGCTAAAACAGTGAGCACCCCCTAGCCGAACACATAAAGATGAACCAGAAGCAATTTCTGAGATCTGGTGAAGACAAAAACGAGATGCTGAAGATCCCGTACCAATCCGCTGTCAGAAGCTTGATGTCTGCAATGGTTTGCACTGGACCCGACTTGGCATATGTTGTGTGAATGGTAAGCCAGTATTTGTCAAACCCTGACAAAGAGCACTGGAAAGCAGTGAAATGGATCTTCAAGTACCTCCAAGGTATGACCAACTTATGCCTCCGATTTGGAGAAGGCAAAGCCAAGTTGCAAGGCTACTCGGATTCTGATTTAGGGCGAGATTTCGACTCGAGGAAATCGATGATGGGATACATGATGAGATTTGTCGGAGGAGCTGTCTCTTGGCAATCAAGACTTTAGAAGTGTGTTGCACTATCGACAACTGAGGCTGAGTACATTGTCGCTATTGAGGCAAGCAAAGAGATGCTGTGGATGAAGAAGTTCCTCAGGGAACTCGGCCATGATCAAGAAAAGTACGAGCTGGGTTGTGATAATCAAAGCACTATCCATCTTGCGAAGAATTCGACCCATCACTCCCGCACTAAGCATATTGATGTGAGGTATCACTGGATTCGGGATGTGGTGGAAGGTGGAGAGCTCGAACTCGTCAAAGTGCACACTGACCAAAATTGGTCCGACATGATGACAAAGCTGATTCCAACAAGAAAATTTGAAGACTGCTGTGAAGGAGCCGGGTTGATGCTGAAGCCGACGTATTGAAGTCGGAGGGGGAGATTTGTTGGGCTTCCTCCTTCAATGCTAAGTCCAAGCTCATTGAGGGATTTCCTAAAAACCCTAAACCCTTGATCTCACCTCCTCTATATATTCATTAGTTGTGGGTGGAGGCTAGGTTAGATTGAGAGAAAATTATTTGAGAGATTTGTGAGCAAAACTTTGAGCTTTGTATTTGAGAGAACTCTAGAAAGAATTTGAGTGAAACATCTCTAGAGAGATTTGATTATCACCATTGTTGGAGAGGTTGAGTTAACCACTACATTGGTGTATTTTGATTCTTTGTATCCATTATTTACATAGTGGACGTTTGATCTGGACTAAGTTCCGTGAATTTGTACTTCTTCATTGGAGAAAGTTTTCCCACGTTAAAATTCGTTTGTGTTCTCCTTCTCTCTCTCTTGCTTGCATTTTTAATCTTTCGCTCCGCTGCCCGACTTGGAGAAGTTCAGGCCGAGGTAATTGCCGAGATCCGTAATCTAAAACCTTGTTGACTGACTTCCGCAAAAGGTTGTTAAGCCGAGGAAAACAATTATGTGACAAGTTGAAAGCATTTTACTTTGGCTCCATTTTACTTGTCTATATTTTAGGATGTACACGATTATTAGACCGTAATGACATAGACTAAAGAACTTTATGGTTGAAAACCCAAAACGAAAGCTACTTTTGTAGGAAAGTTGTTCACATATTTCAATTATCTTTTTCCAAGTTGTCTTGTATATTTGTCTATTAATTCTTTTGTACACGAGTAAAATGGACATGGGAAGAGCGTAGAGTCTCCTTTTAATTTTGACCTTGGTTATTATACTAATTAAGGGTTTACTAATAGAAACATGAAAATTAAGAAATTGTTCAAAAAAATAGAGCGAAAAATGAATTCAATAAAGTGAAAAGAATTTATTACATGATCGGGGTAACAAATAGAATAATTTAAATAATTTTATTTAATCTCAAGGGATTGGACAATTGATAAGTGGGTTGTGCCTAAAAAATATACTATTAAGACTAAAATAACTTGGTGATAGTATAAAAATTTCATGTTCTACGTCATAAAGGAGATTGGGTAGAGATGTATTCAAAAATAAAAAAAAATTTACTTTTATTTACAATATATTTACAAAATGTATATAAATAAAACTGATTAAAGCACGTGTGCAATTTTTACTCTAAATAATCGCCAGTTTTATTTTAAATTTGAAAATAAACGATCCAATATGAAGTGACGGTTGTATTTTATTCTCTCCATTTTTTTAAATAACACAATCAAATTGTTATTTTCTTCATTTCTATAGATATTTTATGCTAAAGTGATAAATGCATAAATACAAAATAAAAAAAGTGATAAATGCTTTTCGTCAGTACTTAGAATGTAACGGTAATCATAGAACAGGGACTATTTTATCACGTCTAGCTAAAATTTTTTGGGATAATTCACTGGATTGTGTAGCGAAGTATGCTTGCAAATAATTCACTACACAGTATAGTGAATTATGCCACATCAGAATGCACATTCAGCAAGAAAGACACGTGTCAAGTATGACGTAATTCGCTACACTGTGTAGCAAATTATGTTCGCGAATTATTTTTTGACACGTGGCACACTTTCGTAGGAAAAAACTGATGTGTCATAATTCGCTACTACTGGTAGCGAATTTGGTCTGTAATATGACCACGTGTCACAAAATTATTAGCCACAAAATTCGCTACCAGTGGTAAAAACTATGACACGTGACATTCTGATAAAAAATACTATTCGCATGACATTTGGATAAAAAAATTAACAAAACATAACATTTTAGTTACTGTTACCCAAATGTTGGCCTCATTTTTTCGCACGCTAAAGTCCTACCAACAGTACTGCACTTGTGTGCTTTCTGTATACATTGTTATTTGTTCCCATTCCTTCAATTTTGTTAATTAGATACACTCGTAATTAAGTACACATGCATCTTAATCCATGACATGTCTCCACCACCCTTTTCATCGACTCATAAGCAACACCTTTTACCATATATGATGGATCTCAACTTCACTGAAGCCACACCACGTTGACATTGATCGGGTAGCTAGTATCATTAACTCACAAAAGATCAATTCATTATATTTGTGAATCGTTTATTAAAAAAAAAAAAAAACAGTGATTATTCACGGGTGTAGAAAACCTTAAACCATATTTCATGTCATATTACTACTTTTGAAGTATAGCTATGATATACCTTATACAAGTAAAAGGCGAGGAAAGCAATTACAAAAAAAAAAAAATGGCAAGGAAAGAAGATACAAAATGATTATGACTCAATAATAGCGTTTAATTTTTTTTTTTGGTATGGAATAATAGCGTTTTAATTATTCCTCTGCAATTTAGTTCTAACTTATGAGGAATTAGTCATACCGGCATAGAATAAAAATTATTTACTTTACAAATAAAAAATGAAGCTTATTAAATTATATCAAAGAAAGTATTATAAGAAACAAAACAAAGATGAAAGAAGAAGAAATTTATTAAAACAGAAATTGTCAAGAACAAGAACATATATAACGTACCAGTGGCGGATTCAATTTTTTGTTATGTCTGTATATTTAGGGATGAGGGTTCGGGAATAGCCCCTATTTAAAAAAAATTAAATTATTTTAAAATATATTAAAAATCAAAAGAATATAAACAGGAAAAGAAAAAAAAACTTTAAATTAACATAAAAAATAATAATAAAGAGTCAACTAAACTGTTAAATAGAACGATTACAAAAATATTCTTCATTTTTTTATTTTTTGAAAATATTGCATTATATCTTCATTATCAATCTGATCAAATATATCACGTTCAATATAAGGGTTTGGTTGGGTTGGACTTATTTTATCTTTTTTTTTTATTTGACTTGAATCATAAACTCTGAATTTTTTTTTCTAACTTTATGTCTGCAAGTGTAGACAATTGCAACAAGATGGGTCCGCCATTGAAACGTACAAAAGTACTTATTTAAAAGTTTTGCAGCTTATTGTTACCCAAAAAAAAAAAAAAAAAAGTTTTGCAACCCATGAATCAATTGAATTTCAATGAAACAATTTGAAAAAAAAATGAAATTTGGAGAGTTTAGAAAAGATGAAAGGTAAATGGACAATGAAATCAGTAAAGCAAAATGATGCCGTGATATATAAAGATTTAAGGCTAGAAAGTTTATTTCTGAGTAAATTTAGTAATTATTCATCTCAAATTTATTCTATTTATACATCGACTTATTTTGTTTTATAGTGTATCGTTCACAACTTTTGCTTATAATTTCTAATATGATATACAAATATTTGAAACATTTCAATTTGGTATTAATTCATCTCTAGAACAATGTCAACGCCTGGAATACTTTTACTTTAGAGACCAACCTTAAGTACAATAAAACAAAAAATGCTAGTAATAGCTAAAATCATGGTTGAATTTCTGTTTGGCGCTAGTCTACTCCAGTTTCCTGATATAAATGGCAACTTTTATTCAAGAGAATAGACAAATAACCAAACTGGGATGTGGATGTATATACACAAAATTCAACTTTTTTTTTCTTATATCAATTTTTAGTTTCTCTTATGATTTTACTTTAATAAACAGAAGAAAATCCGTTAAATGTAATGACACTTATAGTATAACAGTCATTACCTATAATATTTTTCCTTAATCAGAAATAAATATAAGCATAGTTCCATACTTAATGACAATTCATAACTTTCACGACAATATATAGCCGAAAAAAATAGGGAGAAAAAAGAAAAGAAAAAGAATAAGTGCCTCAGAAAGATTAATGATGAATGGCAACGGTATTTTACTATTTTTACTTAATGCCTCAGAAACAACTTTGTGTTTTTAATCAAAAGATTTAATAAAATGAATCATAAACATTCGACATTAAATTTGACACAAAAACAATAAGTGCTTTTATCATTTAGTAAAACAAATAGATTACGTGACATATATGGCCTTTTGTTTATCTAATTTGTCTCTGTTTTTATCTTTTGCATATAAGAAGCACTTTCAATGTAAATGAATATTTAATTAGTACTTATGAATGCAAAAATTTCTCTTTTGTCTCATATATAGGATGTTTCGACTCGAAGTCTGTCATAAAAATAATTTATGATTTATAAAAATAAATAAATATGAAGGTAAGTGCAAAATTCAAACTCATTTAATTCTAACATTGTCATGAATTGCCTATCTTACTTATCACTCCACTTTAACTGTTGACTCACTTTCAAAAAGCAAAATATATAAGATGGAAAGAGTATATATTTTGTATAAGAGTTATGTTATAGGAAAAGTAATTGTGTAATATTATAGAGATTTGTTTTGTGTGTCGTAATTTTTTTTTCTTCAAAAAATATAAACCCCACAAAATATTGTGTGTGTAAGAAAATTTATTATATCATGTTAAATGACAAATGCAAACATCATCTACCTTTCTTCCCCAAAAAACCATTCACAAACTTACAACCCACAAACATATTAAAAGTTTTTACTCGTTGCATTTACTTGCACATGGTGCCAAAGTTACAAAGGTATTTTACTAGAAAACAAATTAATGAAAGTTCACCATAATAAAGTTACAGATCTTAACATTTTCAGTTATTCACGTTTCACAACAAAAGAACAATAATTAATTTTTTTCTTCTACTATTTCCTTTCTTTGTCTTTGTACAAACACTTCAACATCAAAACAGCTACTTGGGTCACTTCAAAATCAAAGCCAAACAAACCACACGCGCTGCTCCCGAGTTAAAACAAACTTCCACGTATCATTAGAGAGTGAAAATCACGCTCAAGATCACGAGTACGAAAAAACAAACATCAAGATTCTATCTTGTCAGCAAATTTTCTCACTCTCACAGTTCCACACAAGAAGAAAGAAAGAGAGAGAAAGTGAAGGAAAATAAAATAATAAGCCATATTTGAGTTTACCCACCACAAATCATTGGCAATTGTGCATAATACACTATACATACATTACAGAATACAGATCCATTTTCATTACTTCCCTCCTTACCTGCTCTTGTTCTGGTACATTTTGGCGCATTTTAGCGTCTAACCACCAAACCCTAAAAAAAGCGTTATCCTCTTTCTTTGCCTCTTTGCTTTTGCTTAAGCTTTTTTTTTTTTTTTTCCTTACTGGACCAAGCTTCAACAATAATAATCATGGCAATCATTTTCTCCCTCTGAAAAGTTTTTCTTACTCCAAAACACCCCCCTCTTCCTCTCTTTACAGATCCTGTTAATTTTTGTTTCAAGAATTTTCCTTTATTTGAAGTTGCCAGAACAATTTGTTGGAGAGAGAGAAACAGAGAGAGACCATCCAACCAAAGGTTTCAGCTTTAGATCTGGGTGAGCTTAGGTTGTTAGAGGCAATGGAGACACCCCATGTTTCTTGGTCTTTGACATGAAAGTTTCTTGCTTTCTTCTTTGACCCTTCTTCATCCCTCCTTTTTTTTTTGGTTTCTGATTCTGGGTCATTCTTGTATTGCGTTTTGAGTTTATGAGGGTGTAGAAGTAGCACTTCTAGTAACCCTTCAAATTAGCACTACCTTGTTGAATAGAGTGAAAGAGTAACTCAGATTTTGTGAATAATGCTGGCCATTGGGAGTCCTACCACAAGTATCAGGACAAACACTACTTGCACTGCTTTGCTCAGAGAACTTGAGGTCTTTCTCTTTCTTCTTTGACTTCTCGTTTTGTTTCATGTAATTCTTGGTGTTTCAAATAGTTGGGTTTTGGAATTTGGGTTCACAAGAAGATATGGCGTTTTCTTCTTCTTGTTGGTCTTCTTAATGGAGAGTTTGCTTACAATTATTTGTTTATGATACTAATTCTTTTTCTTCTTCTTGGCTTTCTCTACCCAATGATGTTTTGTTTCTCCTAAGGTCAACTTTTTGTCTGTTTTACTGTGTCAAAAAGGAAAAGCATTGATAGGGTCTCTGTAGGTTATTTTTTTATTAGGAGAAGCGGCTTTGTCTTAGGTCATGAAATAACCTGAGTTGAAAAAGTTCTTTTTTCTCTAAATTTTCTTTGTTTTTGGTCTAAATTTTGAAGTGGTTAATTTTCGGCAAATGGGTTACTGCAAATTTTAATATTTCAGTAGATTGAGATTCTTACTGCAAATGGGTTAAAAGTTACCAGTTCAGTAGTTGGTATAGGTTTTCCAGTTGACTTGTTGTTTGGAAATTGCAGTGCTCTGTTTCTTTTTTCTTATTGTTTTTGCGAGGTATGATGAGATGCTCATAGAATGAGTCTCTAGTTTGGTTGCAAGTAGGTTAAGCCTTGGTAAAGTTCTTTGTAATTTTGTTGATTTGTCTTTTGTGTATAGAGGAGAAGGAAACAATACAAATAACAAATGAAGGTTGAAAATTAAAATGTTTTCATACCGAATTCTTTGTTGTTTTCTTTTTTACTTTCTTCCTCTATTGTTTCCTTTTTTTTCTTGGGTTGACAGACCCCATTTTGTGTGCAGCAAATATGGAACGATATTGGGGAGAGTGATGTGGACAAAGATCGTATGTTGTTTGAACTGGAGAGGGAATGCTTAGAAGTTTACAGGAGAAAGGTTGATGAGGCTGCCAATACCAAAGCACGCTTTCATCATACGGTTGCAGCCAAGGAAGCGGAACTTGCAACACTAATGGCTTTGCTTGGCGAACATGATATTCATTCTCCGGTAAAAATAAATGACTTACTTGTATAGTTGTACCCAAAATTCAGAAATCAATTTTATGCCTTGCATCTCAGTAATTGGTTGCTGGATGTCAAAAAGTAAAATTATTGAAGGATTTAAGATAGACAGGGCGCTTTATAGCTCAACTTGCACCAATTAGAGTGTGATGATGGTGTTATTAGAGACTCAATCCTCCACTTTGTCACCTGTGCTCCTTCCCAGGTGCCTGCACCTGCAATCCAATGATCAAAAGAAAAAGATATGAGATAGATGTTGCTGCAAAGTGTAAATCTTTCAGATTTATGGGTTCTGAAGGACTATGTGAAATTGTGAGAAGAAAAATGTAAAAGGAGAAGGGAGTAGCAAGTTTACTGCTTTCATGAAATATGTATCAAGTATATTCTTATATTGAGTACGTATATGGAATTGTTGGAATTGTTTTCTTACTTTGTATGTATTGATCAGTTAGGTGTCTGTTTTATTTACATGGTTATTGTTTCTCTAATGTGCTTAGTTGAAGAAAAAGGGGACAGGACACCACATTAGCAGGCTAAGAAGATATAACTAGGAATTAACTTTAGGATCTTAGAATTACTTGAGAGAATAAAAGACTTACTTGTATGATATGACTTTCTGATCTATTTGTCTGTGAAATTTATAGATCAAGACTGAAAAGAGATCTGCATCCCTAAAGGAGAAACTTGCATCTGTCACACCCTTGATTGAAGAAATGAAGAAGAAAGAAGATGAAAGGTTGAAGCAATTTGCCGATGTAAAGGCTCAAATAGAAAAGATAAGTGGAGAGATTTCTGGAATCCATCCTGTCAATGATGCCGTGAGCAGCACAACAGTTGTGGAGGAGCAAGACTTGTCACTTAGAAGGCTTAATGAATATCAAACACATCTTCGTACTCTTCAAAAGGAAAAGGTTTGTATTACGAGTAAATAAATGTTCTCTGATGGTGTGAATGATCAATTTATATAAATATTCTTTTCTTATATATGGGGTGTTTAAGATGGCTTAATGTTGTTTATATTTTATAAGAAACCATAGTACATGCAGCTAATTAAAATGTGTTTCTTTACCCTTTTTGTCTTGTTTGTAATTCCTCTTTTATTTTATACATGAAAGAATTTATGGGTGCTAGAAAAGTCTACGTATAAGTGGGTACAAGATATTAAAGATGTGGCCTCGTATCAATTAGTATATTGATTCTCCTTTTATAACTCATTTGTGGATTTTCTATTCTTGTTCTCTTCAGTCCGACCGCCTTCAAAAGGTCTTGCAATGTGTGAATGAGGTGCATTCTCTCTGTGGTGTGCTTGGATTGGATTTTGGCCAGACTGTGGATGATGTGCATCCAAGCTTGCATGGGACTGAGGTGGAACAATCGACCAATATTAGCAATAGCACATTGGAAGGTCTAGAGAAGACCATTCTCAAGTTAAAAACAGAAAGGAAAGCTAGAATCCAGAAGGTGATTTATATGCACCATCCCTAATTGCTTCTCATTTATCTGTTTTCTCCCCCTCCTTTTCTCTGGCCTGGTAGTAATAAAAAGGGCAAACCCTGTTGCACAACGCTCCCCGATCTGGCCTGATGTAAAGCATTATCTTTTTGAAAATGCAGCTAAAGGGTGTTGTTGCTAAACTATTTGAACTTTGGAATTTGATGGACTCATCAAATAAAGAGAGAAACAGTTTTCTGAGGATTACTTCTATTCTTGGATCTTCAGAATCAGAAATTACTGAACGAGGTGTTCTTTCAACAGAGATTATAGAGAAGGTCTGGAAGCTTCTCTCTGTTTTCTCCCCCTTTATTTTTCTCTCACTCTTTGCCATGTATATATTCTTTAGATGTGGAGGAACTAAACTGAAAAGTCCTTTTTCAGGCTTCAGCGGAAGTGGAAAGGCTTTCCAAACTAAAAGCAAGCAGAATGAAGGAACTTGTTTTTAAGAAGAGGTCAGAGTTAGAGGAAATATGTAGACTGACTCATATTGAACCTGATACAAGTACTGCTGCTGAGAAAGCTAGTGCATTAATAGATTCTGGTCTGTTCCCTGTTGCATTAATAGATTATTTTCCTATAAACTATCACCTCTTAGTCACTTATGTAAATCTGGTTTCTTTTCAGATTTATCTACAAAAGAGCTGACATTATTGAACGTTGCTGTATTTTTGTACAGGCCTGGTTGATCCTTCTGAACTATTAGCTAACATTGAAGCACAAATATTGAAGGCAAAAGATGAAGCTTTCAGCAGAAAAGAAGTAACAGATAGGATCGATAAGTGGCTTTCTGCCTGCGAAGAGGAGAATTGGCTTGATGAATACAATCAAGTAAGCCAGAAATTCTGTTCTCATAAGCACACTAGTAGGATGCAGACTGGCTAGGGTTTTGCCTTCTTTCTTTGATTTTACTTCTCTTTGTATTTTGTGTCTGGCTAAACTCTTCTATTTTCATTGGAGGTTTCTAGATGCTACCCTTTTTTTATATTGAAGGATTGTTAAGTCTTAGTCTTGTATTTTTCATTCAAAATTAAGAGAGATTCTTGCATGGACTGGTCAAGACAACTTGTGTAGACTACATACACCATAAAAAATTACCATGTTAGGTGAACTGAAGCGAAAGCTGACAAAACAAAAGTTTAAGTGAGACCAAATATAACAAGATACTTATAATTCTATCTTAATCTTGAGTTCTCCGTTTGTATCTAGATATAATAAGGTCTCGTTTTTGTTTCGTATCTTGTTCAAACTCAATTAATCTGATGTGATAATTTATGATGTAAGTTTTTTATTCAAAAATAGTACGGCCAACTAATTAGAGACAGGATAAAGTTCTCCGTTTTCATTATACAGTTCAAGTCTTGCAGTTCAATTGAATGTTATGGCATTTATTCAATTTACGAACCTGTGTTACTGGTAGATCATTTATGTTGTTCTCCAAAGTAATATCAAGGAATTTCAGGATCACAATCGGTACAGTGCCGGACGAGGCGCTCACATTAATCTTAAACGTGCAGAACGAGCTAGAGTAACTGTAAGCAAAATTCCAGGTATTGCTTTCATGAGTGCCTATTTGCTTTTGACAGTGCCATTTGAACTTGTGTTAACGGTGTTCTCTTTCCAGCTATGGTTGACAATCTTATAAACAAAACGCTAGCCTGGGAAGATGAAAAGAAGACTTATTTTCTATATGATGGGGTGAGCTTTGAAGTGGTGTATATATTTCTGGTTGTGTTCTCCCTCGGTTTTTTAAAGCAGGTAAATTTGATTGTCTATATTATCTGTAGGTACGTTTGGTGTCAATATTGGAGGATTACAAACTGACCAGACAACAGAAAGAAGAAGAAAAGAGACGATTCAGGGTAAATTTACTTGATTATCTACATTTTTCATAATCCATAAATTGATCTTTGAATATAATGATGATCAAGTTAAGTTTAAATTGATTAACCTGCTTATGTATTTTACAAAGATACCATTATGAAAATAAGGAGGATATTTTTAATGCTTTGATAAATTTTGTTATATGTTTCCAGTATTTATAGCTAATTGGCTTGTATTTTTTCTTGAATCTCATAGGACCAAAAGAAGCTGCAAGATCTACTCCTAAATCAAAAGGAAGCCATGTATGGGTCTAAACCTAGTCCAAAAAAAAGTAACAGCTTTAGAAAGACAAATGGGTATGGTACAAATGGCAATGCATCCATGCCTCCTACACCTCGTCGTAACTCTTTAAGTGGTGGAACAACATCTGAACTACTCACACCACGTTCCTACTCTGGGCGTCACAATGGATATTTTAAGGAAATGAGGAGATTGTCTACTGCACCCCTCAACTTTGTGGCTATACCTAAGGAAGATACAATGTCATATGCTTCTCTTGGTGGTTCTTCAGAGCCTGAATCCCCTCCCCAGGGTTAAACTATAAAAACTAGAAATGGTAGGTTGTGGTTTCATTTTGCAATTGTTAAGTTTCGTCATGCTTTAACCATCAAGCACGTGGATCAACTAATAGAGGATTGTTCTAGCTTAATCACTGGTCTCGATTTCGAGTCCTGGTTAGGGAGAAAACTTTGATGCCCTTGTGATCCTATCCGGCTTGAACATGATTAGTTGAATAATCGATGAACCGGTGGAGAAATCGGGAAAAAAAAATTAGGCTGTGCTTTATTAGGTTTTTGGCTAAATGGCCATGTTTTTTACTGATATGGATCATTTAATAATATTTTTACTTGTGCAGGAATAGGCTAAGATTTTCTTGGGCAGTTAGCGCAAACCTTGTGAATATGAGGTCCATTGTACACTAGTATTTGCTTGTAATAAGCTGAGATATACCTGGACAGTGATAACTGACGTTTGAAGACAAGAGTTAGGGTGTTTATGCTTTGAACAGCATCAGCTTTGTGGGAAGAGTGTTGATACTGATAGAGGGACAGTTCAGGAATCCTTTGTAGAGAAGGGTAAACAGTGGAGATCATAGTGTTTGACCATGTTTGTTATGGGTTTTGTTTGTTTTCCATGTGTTGCATCTGTACATATGTTTCAGTGTGACAGGTCATCATTTCATGTAGTAACTAAAGATTATTTTAATTCGTAATTGTAGGAACGTTCATGCTTATTATACTTTATGCCCATTGTTTGTTATATTTATAATGTTATGCTGCTCAGAGCAAGCTTAGTGATTTACACATAAACACTGCATTCTTTTATGAATGTTACATTTGGATGTTTGTGGTCGGTGTCACATGCTTAAGACGGCTATTGTATAAAGATGAATGACTTGGCCTCTTAGTTGTCTGGTCTTCTCAACTTTGTAAAATTGTGCATGTCAAAGAATCATTTTAATTTAAAAGCTAAAGCCGTTGAATAAGGTTTTTTTTAATGGTTTATATTATTTTTTAACATGTTCTTTCATATAAGAGAGACCACTGGATTTGAAGTGTGAATAATGCATATTATTTACTATTAAAAAAAAATTATTTATTAATTAAATTGGAGGCGGTGAAGGTTGAACTTTTGTGATATCGAGGTTTTGATATTATGTGAAGATTTATTTTAATTCAAAAATTTAAGCTTTAAGTGAAGGTATTTTTTTGCCAACAAAGGTGGGCACAGTTGGCTAAGGGTTTGGTCCATACCTCTCAAGGGCGTGAGTTCAAACTCTGCTGGCCGATGTGAGGACTTTGTTGGTGGGTGATATATAATCCTTCCCAGAAATCCTCAAAGAGGTTGAGGGGTCTTCCCTGACCCTAGTGGGATACCGGTGTCTAACCCCACTTAAACTTTTATTTACAAAAAAAAAAGTTATTTTTATGCCTTGTTCATTTTAGGAGTATTTTTTATAAAAGTCAAAGCTATTTAGATTTTTTTTAAAATATTTAGCTTCAGCCTTAATTCTGGACCCGTCCCGAATCGGATTAGTTGCGAAGCAATGAATCGATTGGAATATTTTCAAAAAAATAAATAAATTAGCTTCTAACTTTTTCTTTTTGTTTTTTAAGTTAACTTTTTTTGCTTTAAAAAAAAGTAGGTTTTTAATTTTTTTTTAAAGCAGACATCCAAATATAATTTTTAGTGAAATTGCTTTTTTTATGAAAAAAGTAACTTTTGGTTAAAAAAAAAACAATCCAATCAGGCATTTAATGGTTTATACTATTCTTTAACGGATTTGGATTCTCTCATGTGAAAAAGTAGTCACGTGGTCATGATATTTGATTACAATTACTCATTTAAAAATCATACGTTTTTCTCAATCTCATGTCATCAATGAGTGGTTATGATCAAATAACATGATTACTTTTTCACATAAGAGAATCCAAATCCATTCTCCAACTGTGTACATTTTAAAATATAGTATAGTTAATAATTACTAATAAAAAAATAAAATGGTATAAATCGTAACTAGTCAATAAGTCATTATTTGTGAGAAAATCATTTCTGTTTCAAAAGTAGAAAAATTCTTTCTCCCACTGACTCGTTCTTTTCTCTTCTCTCTTTTGTTTTTGTATCAGTAGCAGAAGGGATGATTTTTGTCACAACTGCAGAAATTATTTCCCCCATTATTTATTAGTGTAAATAGTAGGATGCCCGCCTGCACAAGGAAGTGCACATTTTATCTGGCGGGAAAACATGGAATCATTGAAATGGAGTACTCGAACCATGGATGTGAATCTTTGGAAGTGCGGGGGATCTGTTAAAATACAGCATAGTTAATAGTTACTAATGAAAAAATAAAATGGTATAAATGTAACTAGTCAATAAGTTATTATTTTAGTGTAAATAGTAGGATACCTGCACAAGGGCTTGGCTTTTATATTTATTAGTGCATCCCGAGGAGAGATAGGATCTTGGCAATCAACAGAAACTCACCATAGAAGCTTTACTATGATGATGGGGCGTTGGTGATGGATCGTAACCTGAATGGTGGTCGGAGTGTCAATCCACAACCATGTTTACTAGTCTGGTATCAGAATTCACGTGGTATCAGAAGTTGGAGTCTATTGGCCTAACTTATCTGGTGATAAATATGATTCGTGAAATATGAATTGAATAAGCATTGTTTGAATGTTGTGTTCCTTGAAAAGGCTAGTTAAAATAGATTGAGCATACAAGAAATATTTGATCCTGACGAAATAGGACAAAAAAGCCTTTGGCGTTTGGTTCCGGTTTTATTTGAAGTTATCCATGCATCTCAAATTGGACTTTTTGGACGTCCTTGTTTGATAGAAGTATTTGAAATTTTTTGCTAGGGAACATTTTCGGCCAGCACGTTTACATTTATGTGGAAAATTGGTCCAATAACACTGTTCCATAATACCTCTTGCAAGGTAGTATTTGAAGTTGTCTAGGCTAATGGCAGAAAGAGAATCATAAAGCTGCCAAAAACACTCTCTACTTTATTAGGCAACCGTGTTTGTGATTCAAATATAAGGGTTATTTCGTAATTTAAAGTTATTTTTCCATCAATTTTTTACTTCCAACCAAACATAGACTCAGTAGATTTAACCCAATTTTTCTGGTAAAATTTCGGCCAACCAAACAACTTTTTTTTAACTTTTTTATCAAACTTATTTTCCCATCAAATTTCTAGTAATTATATTTTCCTGGTAAAAAAAAAAATTATCCTCTACCAAACGCCCCCTAAAGTGAAGCAGTCCACCCAAACAACTTATGCAAGATGAATGCTAAACACACATATATGCACACTCATTAATTATTTTATATTTATACATCCTTTATGATTATAATAAATTTTATTTTATTTCCTGCATATTAATATTTTAATTTTATAACCTCACACTTACACATCTTTTATGTTGAAAGTATAATCTAGAATTTTGAAGATTTTTATTAGCTTTAATTTTTATGAAATTTTAATGGTGAAGGAGATTTTCAATTGGATATATAAAACAGTTCAATCCATATCCAGTGTGGGCGTTAGAGCTTTGAGAGGACCTTTCCCTAATACGAGAGGACCGGAGGCCTGTCACTGCGACTCCCTTTGTGAGGAGGCACCCCTTCTCCCAAAGTTACAGGGCTATCTTGCCGAGTTCCTTAGAGAGAGTTATCTCGCACCGCTTCTTTTGTTGCGGTAAATACTAATGGTTTGATTGGAGATTTTCTAAAAATTAACTTAGTGAAATCCCATACTTCATATATCAGAAAAATAAATGATCTGTTTAGTTCAGGATTGATATCGGATAATGAGTCAGATCGAATCAATAATATCAATCCAATTTTTTCTACATATTTTAAGGCAAAAATTCAGCAATCACTTAGCCAAAATTATGGAACTATTCGTATGTTGTTCAAATTACAGTTAGCGCAATTCACCAAATCTAATAAGCATCATAGCTAACATGAGTTAGGAATTTTTTGATAAGTGTGAAAACTAGTATAAGTTAGCAATTTTTTTTTCTTTTTTGGATATAAAGGAGAATTGAATATATAACCTAATACAAACTACACAAACCTTTCACCACTAGACCAAAATAGGATATTAAGTTAGCAGAACGTCCTAGGAGAACAAAGAGGTGGCAACACACCTAAAGGACTATGTTGTCACAATAGATGATGGTAGTGATGATACCCATAAAGTCACTAATGAGACCCTAGTAAAATTCTGTATTTTTTTATTTTATTTTTTGCTGATTGTGACCCAATATTCTATGAAATTGCAGGATTGAATGATAGATGGATTCAGACAATGGATGAGGAAATCAATTCTATTGAGAAGAATAACACTTGGAAGTTGATTTCTTACTGGTCGAAAAGAAGCCAATTGATACCAACATAGTTGATAGATAGCTGGGTTTCATAAGCATGCTGACAGGGATTCGATTCTTGGCCGTGTGTATGGAAAAGACTTTGTTGGAGAGATTTACTTACTTAATGTAATCTCCTCCCTCAAAAGAATTAGTTTTCGGCTGTCGGCTAGAGAATACCTTGAAAAAAGAAGAAGCCAATTGGTGTTAAATGGTGGCACAAGATGAAGTACAAGAATGACGGTCATGTGGACCTACTTATGGCAATGTTAATTAGTAGTCAAAGATCACAAGCACATACTAGGAATTGACTATTTTGAGGTGTTCGCATTAGTTGCCAGAACGGATGCTATTTATTTGATGATAGAACTTGCAGCATGAAAATAGGTGGAAGATACATTAGATGGAGGCATAATACGCATTCCTCAATGGATTCCTAAAGAGAAGTTGAACAGCTTCTGGGATATGTTAAGAAAGGACATGAGAATAATGTTTATTGATTGAAGAAAGCATATTGCATGGATCAGAACAAGCTCGACGAGCTTGCTACTCTCACAAAGATTCATATGTGTTGTAAGGTTGGATTCCTGGAGTGCCTATTAACTCTGCAAAAGAGGGTTAGTTTTGAGCTTATAATTAATTATTTGGTGCCTAATATACTATATAATTACTCTAAAATATGATATTATTTTATGATTCTCATCCTTGAGTATTTTGAATGATAAAAGTGTTAGTTGTATAAATTTGTGTTGATTATGATACTAAAGTATATAACTAACTAGATGTGAAATTTTTGTTATGCATGGCAATGTCGTAGCAATGCTACAACAATATGCAATTAATGAAATGTTGCTTTCTGAGTAGAAATAGAAAGGATAAGGAGAGAAGCAACAAATTTTCAAACTTAAATAAGCTCTAACAAAAGATAAGGATCGACAATTAAATATAAGAAGATTCAAAAGGATAAATAAAGTGATCAAAATATATTCAAAAATTAAGGATTTAAGCCTTATCCAAAGCAATCAAGATCAAAATTTCTAGCTAGAGATAGGAAAAGATCAGACTTGGATGCAATTTTTGAAGGAAATCAACATTGGTATCCTAACTTGAGACCCAAGTTACCCAAATCTATAAATACAGAGGCAAGCACACACCTCATATCGTTGATATATCAATTAATTCAGATCAAAACTGATATTATTTCAAAGGTTTAGAGTGAGAGGAGAGTCCTTAAAGAAGTTTGCAAGTACGATGGAGAGGGGTGGCATATGCAGTAGCTGCAAGAGCAGTGCTACAACATCATTTCTATCATTTTTGTTGTTTGTGTTTCAATATTTCTTCTCCTCCTATTTCGATTTTTCCTAATTTGATTATAAGCTGAATTTCCTAACGCATGTTGATAAAATACTCGCATTGTAATGAAGCCATGAATGCCTAAACTCTACTTTGGTTGTTTTCAATTAGTTGCTTAATATAGTAGTTTTATATTTTAATCCTGTTTATTTATTGGGAAGGAATAGGCAAACATTGTAGAATTCGGGTTGCTAGAAAGGCAATGAATTTGAACGCTATTAAGTAGTGTGGATGTAATAATAATACCCTAAGAAAAATAGTAATAATAATAATAGTATATATCCTTATGTGTACATAATATTAATACAAAAGATAACAATGAGTCTGTCATGAATCAACAATATCCTATTTAATAAATAATAATGAGTCAGCCATGAGTCAACAATATCCTATCTAATAAATATGATAGATAATTGTTACAATAAATAAATATATATAATAGATAAAGTTGAGTCAAACTCAAACCCATGTCATGAACCTAATTTGGAAAGAAAAATTTCATATAAGCTTAACCAAACAAAATCACTTATAATTTCCTTCCGTTCTACTTTTCTCACAATAAAAAGATAAAATGTGTAAATCCAAATTCAAATTCAAATCAAACAAGGGCTATGGCAACAAAGATAAGATAATCTCCCAAACCCAAGATTTCAGGAAAATCAACCCTTATCCTGCAAAAAGGATCAAAAGGCCATTTTTTTTTCCAATTTTTTTTTTTAGTAAATCCAAAGGTATTCCCAATCCTTCGGAGTAGGACTAATTCCCTTTGTGGATTGGAGTAATGACGGTTTCTCCACTAACCCAAAGTGTGGCTCCCTTGGTTCAAACTCCATGTCCTTTAGACACACGAGCCCGAACGCTTAGAGCTAAGATTTTTTATGAGCCTGGACCAAGGTAATCAAAATCGGGATTTTACCTAAAATCGAAAAGGGAATAAAAAATCGTAAATCGTAAAATCGTAATACAAATCGTAGATTTTACCTGCACTCTAAAATTAAATTTTTATATACATATGCTTATGTATAAAATTTTTTTAAGAAAAATAGACTACCTGCCACCATCCTTATATATTTGCATACAATTGTCACACTCTAAGGGTCTAAGCTAATAAATCATTCAAGTTATTATCATCGAAGACATTCTGTTCCACGTGATCTTCAACTACATTATTCAAAATTGTCTTCATCTAAACTTTCATCATGAGATAAAGTTCCTTCATTTTCTACAATCCATTCATCTTCGGATGAAACATCAGCAATGTTATATTCAACAATTTTTCTAACTTGCTTAACATCATTCCAATAGTTAAAATCGGGACTTAAGTAAATGTCTAAATCGGGATTTTATATTGGAAACGATTTTAAGTGAAATCTAAATCGTTTTACCAAAAATAAATCGTTAATATTAGCATATAAGCAACTAAGGCTTTGTATTAGTCTGCTGTAGTATTGTCCCTATGGTGTGTCACACACCTGATTATTACTCATTCTGTTAGAGTTTGGTTCTGTTAGAGTTTGTTACAGATTGTTAGGATTGGTTAGTTGCTGAGTCAGCAACACCTGATCTATAAATAGATCTCTCTCTGTATCAGTTCATAATTCAATATACATTTTACATCAGAATCATATCAATGACTTCTCTCTCTCTCTCTCTCTCTCCCTTTCTCTTCCGTGTTCATCTCTGTTATGGTATCAGAGCCTTCGATCTGAAGGCCTGATCCATATAGAGCCTATTCATGTCTTCCGCTTCGGATTCACCTTCCTCTAATCGAGAATCTTCACATCACGAATCTTCATCTCATCCATCGTCACATGCAAAATCAGCTTCGAAGATGGAGAACAAAGCTCCACAACTGTTCAATCAACAGATAACAGTGAAATTGACGGAAGAAAATTACTTGCTATGGAATCAAATTGTAGATCCAATCATCACGTCACATCAGATGCATCGTTTCTTGGTTAATCCTAAGATACCTCTTCAATTTCTGTCAGAAGATGATCGAATCAGTGATGTCCAGAATCCTGAGTATGTGGAATGGATAACACAAGACTCAATGCTTCTGTCTTGGCTTCTTTCAACCGTTTCAGAATCGATTCTGAACGAGATATTAGGAGTAAAGTTTTCATATGAAGCGTGGGACAAAATACACAAATTGTTCCAAGGAATGATGAAATCAAAAGCAAGGTTGCTGAGATCTGAATTACACGCCATCAAAAAAGGATCAAAGACTGTGAAGGAGTTCCTTTCTCGAATCAAAGGTATTTGCAATTCTCTTAAGTCAATAGGAAGTCCAGTTAGTAATGAAGAGTGTTCAAATATTATACTTGGAGGATTACCAGCTGAATACACGGCGTTTATTGCATCTGTTCATGCGCGCGAAAATGCTTACTCCGTTGAAGATTTGAGTATTCAATTGATGACTCATGAACAAATACTAATGAGACAATCAGAGGCGTTGATTTCAGAATCTGCAGCAGTGAATTTGACTCAGCACAATTCAGAAGCTGGAAAACAGAGTAACAATAGCAATGCTGTGAACAGTGACACTCTGTTTGCCCCTGTTTTACGTAACCAGGAACAGAGTACTGGTTTTCACAACTCCAGTCGCTCATATGTGCCAAACAGAGGCAGAGGACGTTATGGAGGACACAACTACAATAGAGGAAGAGGACGTGGAGCAAGTGGAGGAAGATCTAATGTTTGTTGCCAACTTTGCTATAAGTTTGGACATGATGTTCAAACTTGTTGGCATAGATTTGATGAACACTTTGTTCCCACTCTTCCACCACCCAACATCACCTCTCATTCTCAATTTTTTCCTCAGATGTTTGCTCAGGTTCAGACAAATCAGATACCTCAACAGCGTCATTCCTTCCAATATGTTCGTCCTCAGAGTGTGCAACCACAAGCTTTGATTACTGCTCAACCTGGAATTCTGCCCACACCTGCACCTGCCTTGGAGTGGTATCCTGATTCTGGTGCAACACATCATGTCACCTCCAATCCTCAGAATCTGATGCAGAGTCAGCAATTGAGTGGTGCAGACCAAATACTGATAGGCAATGGCCAAGGTTTGGCTGTCACAGCTATTGGTTCCTCCAATTTTTCTTCTCCCTTTGACACACACACACACACTTGCGTTTTACAAATCTCCTTCTTGTTCCTTCCATTATGAAAAATCTTGTGAGTGTCAGTCAATTTGCCAAAGATAATTCTGTGTACTTTGAGTTTCACCCTTCCTTTTGTCTTGTTAAATCACAGGGGACACACAAAGTCTTGCTTGAAGGTATTCTTGACTCTAGTGGTCTTTATAAATTCAACGGCATCAATCTTCATCAAACACCAACTCATGCTCCACAAAGTGTCTCATGTACTCCTTTTCAGCAATCTTCAAACTTGATATCTCCTGTTTGTAATACTGTTTCTTCATCAGTATCTTCAGTTTGTAATAGTAATAATCTAGTGACTGCTACTCAGTCTTCTGAGCTAGGAACTTCTGTTTACTCAATGTGGCATTGTCGTTTAGGACATCCACATAAAGAAATTCTTAAATCTGTTCTTCAAGCTTGTAATATACATGTGAATAATAAAGTTGTTGAGATGTTTTGTTCAGATTGTTGCATTGGTAAGGCCCATCGTTTGCCCTCTTCCCCCTCACATATTGTTTACAATACTCCCTTTGAATTGATATACAGTGACCTATGGGGACCTGCTCCTATAAAATCCATGATGGGACACTTGTACTATATTTCCTTTGTTGATGCAAATACTAGATTTACATGGATTTATCCTTTGAAACAGAAGTCAGATGCACTTCAAACTTTCAAAAATTTTCACTCTCTAGTACAAACACAATTCAATGTCTCTATCAAGTCCATCCAAACCGATTGGGGAGGTGAGTTTCGATCCTTTACCCAGTTTCTTCTTCTTCATGGAATCAACCATAGAATAGCATGCCCTCACACCCATCATCAGAATGGAGTGGTAGAGAGAAAGCATAGGCATATTGTTGAAACTGGTCTCACTATGCTCTCTTCTGCCTCTCTACCAATGAAGTATTGGGATTATGCATTTATTTCTGCGTATATCTTATTAATAGGTTACCTACAGCAGTACTGGATTTTCAAACTCCCTATACAAAGTTGTTTCATGTTATACCTGATTACAAATTTCTCAAAAATTTTGGTTGTGCTTGCTTTCCCTTTCTCAGACCATACAATAAGCATAAGCTGGAATTTAGATCTCAAGAGTGTATCTTTCTTGGCTATGCTCCCAATCATAAGGGTTACTTGTGTCAAAATCCAGATGGCCGTGTCTTTATTTCAAGGGATGTTTTATTTAATGAACATAGGTTTCCATTTCCTCTATGGAATATTAAGCCTGGCTTCCCTAATGCATCTATAGTTCCTGCTTCTATTCCTCTTACTGTTCTTCCCAGTTTTAATGTTCACCAACCATTCACCTCTTTTCCTACTAATGCAACACAATCTGATCACAACACTCATTCTGTTCACAGTCTTGCTGAACCAGCTATTGACTCTCCTACTCTTCCACCTGCTTTGTCACAATCTCCTGCTGTGTCACAATCTCCAGTTCTGTCATCTTCTGTACCAATTCTGTCCCCTACTTCTGTCTCACCTCCTCAAGATAACTCCTCCAATTCTGGTCAGTCTTGTTCCCCAATTCTCTTGTCACCAATTTCTTCCTCCTCACCTTCCTCCTCTTCTGAATATCAGCCATCACAAACAGTGAGTCCTTCCTCTTCCCCTCACTCTATCACTACAAGGTCCAAAAGCCTAGCCAGATCTCTTGCTCTCCTCACTCATATGGAACCTGTAACTGTTAAACAAGCCTTGGCCAGCCAACAGTGGCTGGATGCTATGAAGGCAGAATATAAAGCTTTACAATCTAATCATACTTGGACTCTTGTTTCTCTTCCTTCTAACAGGAAGGCTATAGGCTGCAAATGGGTGTTTAAAATCAAGGAGAATCCAGATGGGACAGTCAATAAGTATAAAGCTCGCCTAGTTGCTAAGGGGTTTCATCAACAAGAAGGTTTTGATTACTCAGAAACCTTTTCTCCTGTTGTCAGGCCAGTAACAGTAAGGATTATGCTTACTCTGGCTCTCTCTTTTGGCTGGACATTAAGGCAATTAGATGTGAATAACGCCTTTCTCAATGGAGACCTCACTGAAGATGTTTACATGATACAGCCACCAGGTTTTGAGGTTAATAATAAAACTCTGGTTTGTAAGCTCAATAAGGCCTTGTATGGCCTTAAACAAGCTCCTAGAGCTTGGTTTGATAAGCTCAAACAAGCTCTCTCAGACTTTGGCTTTAGATCCAGCAACTGTGACCCCTCTCTCTTTATTCTTCGTGATGCTCACAGATCTATATATGTGTTGGTATATGTAGATGACATTATTGTGACTGGGAATGATCCTCACTTTATTCAACAACTGATCCGTGCCTTGAATTCTAAGTTTGCTCTCAAAGATCTTGGAGTTTTGGAGTATTTTTTGGGTATAGAAGTCAAGAAACATTCTACTGGTGCTATCTCTCTTTCCCAATCTAAATACATCAGAGATCTGTTGGCTCGGGCTAATATGTCAGATGCAAAAAGCATTGCTTCTCCTATGGCTGCTAGTTGCAAATTGACAAGGCATGGCTCCAATTACTTTGATAATCCTCATCACTATTGCTTTATTGTTGGTGCATTGCAGTATGCTACTATAACAAGACCTGAGATCAGTTTTGCTGTCAATAAAGTGTGCAAGTTCATGGCAGAACCTTTAGTTGATCACTGGCTTGCTGTCAAACGTATACTCAGATACCTTAAAGGGACTGTCTCTTATGGTCTCTTGCTTCAGCCAGCCTCTGCACATTCCATTTTGCCTCTCACAGCCTTTTGTGACGCTGACTGGGCTGGTGACCCTGATGACCGCAGGTCTACATCAGGTGCATGCATCTTCCTTAGTCCTAACTTGGTCTCTTGGTGGTCCAAGAAACAATCCTTGGTGGCCAGGTCTAGTACCGAGGCAGAATACAGAAGTTTGGCCATTGCTTCAGCTGAAATTTTGTGGATTCAGTCCCTTCTTCGTGAGCTTCATGTTCCCTTGGCCACTCCACAAGTCTATTGTGATAATCTCAGCACTGTTGCACTATCCCATAACCTGGTTTTACATGCTAGAACCAAGCACATGGAGTTGGACATTTTCTTTGTTCGTGAACGAGTCTTATCTAAGGATCTTATTGTTTCTCACATTCCAGCCACTGATCAGTTAGCTGACACACTCACCAAGCCTCTTTCTGCTCCCAAGTTTGCTGACTTAAGATCCAAACTCAGAGTTCTGGATGTTTTTCAACTCCATCACTCCTGCGTTTGAGGGGGCATATTAGCATATAAGCAACTAAGGCTTTGTATTAGTCTGCTGTAGTATTGTCCCTATGGTGTGTCACACACCTGATTATTACTCATTATGTTAGAGTTTGGTTCTGTTAGAGTTTGTTACAGATTGTTAGGATTGGTTAGTTGCTGAGTCAGCAACACCTGATCTATAAATAGATCTCTCTCTGTATCAGTTCATAATTCAATATACATTTTACATCAGAATCATATCAATGACTTCTCTCTCTCTCTCTCTCTCTCTCCCTTTCTCTTCCGTGTTCATCTCTATTAGTTAAAATCGGGATTTTAAGATTTAAATCCAGATTTTGACTATCATGGCCGGGACCATGGTGGTCCCTTCCCAAAATGAAAAAAAAAAAAGAGGGACGGAGGGGGAAAAGTTCAAAAAGAAAAGAGTAGAAATGAAAGAAAATTTTCCATTTATAGAAAGGGACCGTTGAATAAATGGTGGGCCTGGAATATATTAAAATTTCCCCAACTGAGCTACACCTTGGTTTTTTTTTCCAGTAGTAGTGAAAAGTACTGGTAGAAAATGTAATAGGTCAAGTTAAATCTTATTTTAAAAGAATCAGGCTTCGTTTACCCAAAAAAATAAAATAAATTCAGGCTTCTTTGTCAAATATAAGACATGATTGTGGCCTATATCCTCACGGTAAAAATTAAAATAACATGATTTTAAAATGTTACAATAATATTAAATATAATAATAATATATTATTTATATCAACGTAAATAAGTTGAGCCAATAAGTCGATAAATTTTTTCAAATGACCTAAAATTAAATTTCTTAACAAACTAAATTTTTAATCTTTTTTATAGGATATTATAACAACCAATTAGTGTTACTACCAATCAATTTCAGTATTAGATCGATTACGTTGATCCAACAGTTATATTTACTTCTATCTTTGTATGGTTATGAGAAATCATAACCATACAAAGGTAGAAATAAATATAAAGTATTAAATATAGAGAATCATAATCATATAAAGATGAAAATAAATATAATCATTGGATCAATATAATCGATCTAACGGTAAAATTGATTGGTAATAACATTAATAGTAATAGTAATTAATTATTACAATATTTTTCCCCATTTTTTTTTTTTTTTTTTTACCTAAGTCAAATAATGAACTCTAGACTATTCGTATGAACACATTTTCACCCGTATTTCTAGAAAAGGCTAAAGAGAAAGTAATATGTCAATTCCCCGAATCATGAGACGCAATCCGTACCCTTCTTTCTCACCTCTTTTTCATTTTTCTTCTGTTTTTGCGTAATTTCGTCGAATACGTGGACGACGACGTATTGCAGCGCCGGTGAGAGTGGCGTTTCACCGTAGTAGACAACTTTGCTTCAAGTTGCAGTGAGTTGAAGCTCTCTGAGAATTACGCGTTTCAAGCTACTCAAGAGTTGCTGCAGAGTGAACGCATGATCACGATTCATTTCAGTGAAAAAACACCCAAACATGTTCGCTACTATTGAACTCAATTTTCTTTATCATCGAAACTGAAAAGAATAGCATTGGAATCTAGGGTTGATTATTAGGAATGGAAGACAATATGGAAGAAGAGCAACTCAGAAGCACTACCTTTCAACACTTGAAATCATACTCGTTGCAACTTCTGGACCTTTTGCGAAACCCTCAGGTTCAGAATCAGAATCATTCTTCTGTCACTGTTATCCCTGAACTCCTTCGTTTCCTTCAGAATTCTTCGCCTTCTACTTTACAACCTTTCTTCGAGTAAGCTCTTTATCTATCTATTTCTTCGCTAAATAGAATCTAAATTGTCATTTTCTATAAACACGCATAAAAGCCCTAATTCTTAACAAATCCTAATCCTTTTAATAGATATAATCTACATGTCCAAAGTAACTTGAATGAAAAGAAAAGAAACTATAACCGCACACACGCATATATGTATGCAGATGTACTTGAATTTTGAATTTTGAATTTTGTTGTGTTTGATGTCTACTTTACCTTCACAGTGTGATGTAATTTATTTATTTTTGTTTCAGCTATACTTTGTTCCCATTACTTCTGCTCCTCGATGCAGCAATTCAATGCAGATGTATGCAGAAAGTTGATACTGTGTCTGATGTTCCAAAAACACCTTTTAAAGTGAGTGATAGGGTTGCTGAAGGTGTAGTTAATTGTTTGGAGGAACTTCTGACGAAGTGTCATTTGAATTCTGTGGATCAGGTGGGTCGATTGATTTGCCTTTGACATTTGGTCTGGATTTTATAGAAACTATGAAATATTACTCTGGGATTTTATTTACTTGCTTCTTGTTATGTAATTGAATACATTATAACCTGCATAGTTTAGTGCATTGGATGTGTAATGAGAACTATACTGCTTTTAACATTTGGAAAAGAGGAACAAAAGAAAAAAAATAAAATACAAAATGAATCTAGGGATATGTGGAATTGGGGGTACTGGCCTGAATGCACAAAAACAAAAAATTTCTCGAAGTTGTTTTATTTTAACAATTGAACCTGAATCACTGACTGTCACATTATACTACAGCAATAAGGGCCAAAATAGAAGATATAGGACTGCCCTCTAAATATTTTCTAGTGTAACAATTGAAGATGTCTTGTGGAATATTATTTGATGCAATTATACATGGTTAGCTCATGTTCATTTTGCCTCCCTTTGGTTTCCGCTCATGGTTTGTTTAGCTCATCCATTATAAATGCTTTTTGATGTAATAGAATTATATACTGCTTTGCAAACAGTGATCTAAACGTACCTATCCTCAATAATTTGGTGTCACAGTGAAATGTCTAGAGGGAAGTACCATAGCCATTTAGTTTTTGATAAATGGGGACTTGGAACAGTGCTTTGTTGAGGTTTGTTTTTATTTTGCTATTATTTCACATGCTGTTTTTTGTATGTCAAAGCATAGAAGTTAATTGTGCGGCAATAGCGCCGCGAGCTGCGTCGTATGGGCGTTGCGGTGTCTCGCCGCAAGAAACCGCGTCGCGCCACACCGGAACGCAATAGTAGCCATTGCGATCGCATTTACGGTCATATTGCTGTCATAAGGAAAAATATCAATTTTGTCCTAAATTTAAATGTGTAACCGAAAAAATTTAAGGGTTTTTTAGTCTATCCGCGTCTCTCTATGTCACTTCTACTATCTCTGCCTTTAAAAAATGTTTCTTTTTGTCATTATTTCTGTCATATATCTATTCCGCTATTTCCGCAACCGCAACCCGCTATAACGCTATAGCATTTTTCAGGGTTGGCCGCGTCATGCCGCAATCCGCATTTGATAACTATGTGTCAAAGTAAAATGCTAATGCCATGATAACTTTTATATACCATGGTTTTATTTTGACTGCTATAGTTTATGTTCCCCTCATTAGCTGTGAACTTCTGTTTAAACTGTATTGTCTTGTTATTTTTGTCCAAGACAAAAATAAATGAAACTGAACTTTAATGTTTCTTAACAGATGGTTGTGCTACTAAAGAAGTTAACATATGGGGCTTTACTGTCGCCATCTGAAGCTTCAGAGGAGTTTCGTGAAGGAATTTTATTGTGTTTCAGGGCACTTCTTTTGAGTTTATATTCCTGTTCTGATGTGTCTTGCTCATGCAAACAAATTCCTGGTTTGCCTGCACTTTCGGATAACATTTATAATGATAGACTTACTCATAAAACTTTCAAGTATGATTCAGAACCAGAGGAATGTTTACTTGCATTTCTCCGGTCTAAAACTGCATCAGCTTCTGTTGGACACTGGTTATCGCTTCTTCTTAAAGTATGTTGATTTTGTTGTTGAATTTTCTTGGAGAAATTTCAATTCAGTTCTTTTTTATGCGTACATAATTCATTTCTTTTAAATATTGGTTCTTAATTACATTATAACCAAAATTTATTTTAACTACATGATCATATTTTGTATAGCAGAAGATAACTTCAAGTAATCAAAACAGATATCTTTCCTATTGAAACAGACCTAAATAAAATTCTTCCTTTTTTCTTTTGTTCTCAAAAGATGGTTACCTTCGTCTTATGAAAAGGCTGCAGATACCGAGGCTGCAAGGGGACAGCGAGGTTCTTCAAGACTTCGAATTGAAGCCTTCAAAACTCTGCGGGTGCTGGTTGCTAAGGTAATGTAACGAACAAGTTCTTCCAAAAGGCTGTAGCAGTTATTTATTTATTTCTTTATTATTTTGCAAGGAAAGAGAAATGTTTATAGAGCTGAATGGTCAATGCACCAGTAGAAAGGAGGGGAAAATATCCTCTTCAGGAAAGATGGTTAAAAGGGGTTTTTTTTTTGGGGGGGGTGGGGAGTTCATCCATAGTATAAAGCTCTCTGGTCTCCCTGCATAATTTTGTTAGGGAGGTTCCAATAAAGAAGCCATTGGCCAAAGAGAAGATATAAATTCTTTCCTATCTTATTACAACAGTTAAAATAATAAAGCACTCTGGAAAATTTGAGCCTTCCACTCCAACAAAATGCATCAAATAAATGAACAAACAGCATTCCACCATAAAGCCTTTCCTTTCTTGCATCTTTGCAATCCTCTGAAGTTATTCTGTTTCCAAGCTAGCACTAGCATATCATCCATATGAATCCCATTAAGTACCATTCTCCAAAAAAAAAGGAAAAAATGAAAAAAAAGTAAAAATGAACTAATTGTTATAAAGAAAAATTGCTTTGTCATCCATAGCTATTTTTACACTTTGCTCAGATAATTCTTCTTTATTGTATATGAAACTTATGTCCTATTAAAAATTTGTATATAAATTTCAGAAAAGGCAAAAGTGCATTCTAACTCTGTATTTTCATCAAAGGTACCCTCTAACCTTTCTTGCTTTTAACGTATCCAAAGTTTCTTGACTTCTGCATTGATACTAACCTTTATAATTACCTCTTTCGTCTTCGATCTTATCCCTTGCTTCTGTCTTCTAGGCTCTGTCTCCCTCTCTCTCTTTTCCCCCTCTTCTCTAAATATTGTTCATACCAGTTCCTACTCTCGCTCCTAGTTCTTTAATAATCAGGCTAATGCTATCAGCCTTCGATTCATCGCAGGAGGTTAAGTTTGTTAAAGAGAAATTGAAATTTGAAATTGTTGAAGTTTATTTGAATTTTGATTTGAAGAAATGGAGGTTGTGTCAGTGGCAATTTTCTTGGATAAGTCAGCTGGTGATGGAGTGTTGTCTAAGAAGTGACAGTTTACTAAACCTTCGCTAGTGATTTAATTTGTGGAACATTCTTCTGAAGGAAGTGATTAGCAGGAGGCTAGATTGAGATAGTTGGTGAAGAGGGGGATGCTTACCCTAGTTCCCTTTAGAGTAGCTAGTTGTAAGGAAAAAGAATTTGATTAAGAAGCAAGCGGTGGTTGTACAAGTCTATGTCTAATATGGGGAGACCATTGGAAGTTAGGAGGGCTGTTTGATTTTTAAACAAGTAAACCCCTACACTAGAGAGTTTCATTTTGAATTTTCTTAAAACTGCTGGGAGATTGTGAAACGTGATTTTATGTGGGATTTTTTTTCTAGTTCTTTCATGATAGAAATGTAGGGTCCATCATGAAATTTATGCTAGACGTATGCAAAATATGTCCAATTGAGAATGCTTGCCCTAGACCATTGTTTGTTTTATATCAAAGTTATCAAATCACAATTCAAATCGTGAATTGCCAAGTAATTTTTTAATTGTCAATCGTATCAAATTGTAGGATTCAAAGACACAATGAAAAATAGCTTGAGATATATTATATAAATGATGTATAATGTTCAATGTAATAGTTTTAAACTAGAAATTGACAGAAGAACTTAACCATAATTCTTACAAAACAAAATTATAAGTCATAAGTCATAGATGAGTCACATAATAAAATGACTACGTGAAGCCTATGTTTCATAAGAACGAAAATAGAGTAATGATATAACCAACTAACTAAGGTACATATAGAGTGAGCAAGTGACTGTGTGAAGCCTTTATTTTCAAAAGAATGAAAAAGAGAAGTTGCATAGGCAAGTAGGGTGCTTATAGTGAGTGAGTGACTATGTGAATCAGTGAATCCCCTGTTTCTAAAGAATGAAAATAGGTCAATGGAATAGTCAAATAGGGGGCATTCAATAGCGATCTGAAAAATGATTAAAGCAAAGCAAAAGGAAAAAAGTTAATGAATCATTGAGTCGTACTATTTGTATCGGTGATATGGAATCGTAATGATTTGTCCATATATTACACAATTCAAGGCCATCTTCAATTCATCACATGATATGAATCGTTGGCTTGCTAAATTGTATTGAATCATAAGATTCAAATTGTGAACGTAAGATTCTAACAACTATGTTTTATGCTAGTGGAATGATTACCGAATATCACTTATGAAATATAATTAAAATTGAAGGCCTGCTATATTGGGCCAAGGCCACTACCACTTTATTTCTGGACACTTTTGGAATGTGTTTTTGGAATCCAAGGGTTAGCACTCATCTGTCTTTCTCTGCTCAAAAGTGATTTTAGTATGCTTTAAGATAAAGGGAGAGCAAGAGAGAAGAGGGCCATGTCTCTTTGTGGATTTGGTGTAATTATTGATTGTATGCCAGAATTTTCATCCAGCTAGTCTTACACATAATTGGATTGGATCTTTTCTGTGTTTAATTTTTTGGGATGGGGTGGTGGTTTATTTTTTTGAACAGAGATTGGGGATTTTTTTTGAGCTAATATATATTTATACTTTTTGTTAGCTTTAGCTTATCTTTTGACTGTTTATATGTGGACATTTTGTCCCCTCTGTAGTTTTCTCTTTCATTTATGAATCCTTTTATCAAAAAAGGAATTAAATCAAATGATTTTTGCTGTTTTACTTTTCAGGTTGGTTCTGCAGATGCATTGGCCTTCTTTTTACCTGGCATTGTTAGTCAATTTGCTAAAGTTTTGCATGGTGCAAAAACAATGATAAGTGGGGCTGCTGGAAGTGTGGAGTCTATTGACCAAGCAATTAGAGGTTTGGCAGAGTTTCTTATGATAGTCCTTCAGGATGATGCTAATGCACCTGCCCTGGATATTGAAGTGACTTCAAACTTTGGTTCTAATGAGAGTAAATCTGCTCACTCTCTTTTGGAGGAGCTTCGTCACTTGCCACTTAAAGATTGTGCTAAAACAAAAGATGTTGAAGATAGAAGTGTCGAGTCAGAAATAATCTGTTGTTCACAAACTCTACTCCAAGAAGTTGGGAAGACTGATCCGGACAGAGAGAATTTATCTTTGCATGTGAACCGAACAAAAGATTGGATGCAGAAGACGTCAGCACGTGTAAATAAGCTTTTAAGTGCAACTTTTCCACATGTATGTTCCTAGTGGATTGTTAATGACGTTAGTTTCCTTGTTTTTTTAGAGCCTTCAGAATTGTTTAGAACTTCAATGCTTTGTGTATATTTTAATAAGTAATGTAATGTTTTATGTGATATTGAATTTCAGATTTGTATTCACCCGTCACAAAAGGTGAGAAAGGGACTTGTTGATGCCATAAAAGGACTCTTATTGAAGTGCTTCTACACAATGGGGGAGAGTAGACTGATGCTATTGGTGAGCTCTGAACTGGTTAACTGGAAATAATGTTTTTTAAGTTTGAGCCATTGGTGTGTTTTCCTGTGGTTGGCATAATATAATGAAAAGTTGCTATGGTTTTGTAGCTTAGTGAAAACTAGCTTCCTTAGGAAGCCCTTAGTGCTGGGTTTGATCTCTCATGAGTCTCGGTACTCACAACCTTCCGATCCCCTTTCACTCACCAGCTCTTAGGGCCCTTGTAACTGAAAAATGAGAAATTTGAATTTTATATTCTTAAATGTTTTAGGAAGCTACAGTGTAGGAAGCTCTGGAGAGGAGTAGGGCCCCATGTGAATCATGCTGACAGTGGAGAGGGAACCACAACTCATGTGGCAGGACGTTGGGATATGCTGAAACAAATCAGTTTGAGGAAGGGGGAGAATGGTGGAAAGAATTAGAATGTACGAATGTATTGTATTCAATTGTGTATAGAACTGTACAAAAGACCTCTATTTAAAGAGGTTAAATGACCTAATAGACCAAGTCCAAATAACCTGCTAGAATAACAGAATAATAAATTACAATGCTATTTAATATTATATTATTTCTAACACTCCCCTTCAAGCTAGTACGTATATATCATAAGCTTCCAGCTTGTTACATATATGATCTATTCGGGGACCGGGGACCTCTAAGAGCCTTGGTGAAAACATCTGCAAGTTGATCACTGGAATTGACAAATGTTGTTTTGATCTCTCCTGACTGAATCTTCTCTCTAACAAAGTGACAGTCAATTTCTATATGTTTGGTCATCTCATGAAAGACTGGGTTAGAGGATATATGCAATGCTGCTTGATTGTCACAAATGAGCTTCATGGGCTGCTGTTCCCAGAGATGTAGTTCCTTATGCAATTGTTTTAGCTAGATGAGCTCACAGGTTGCATTTCCCATTGCCCGATATTCTGCCTCTGCACTTGATCTTGCGACCACAGTTTGCTTCTTACTCTTCCAAGAGATCAAGTTTCCTCCAAGGAGAACACAATACCCCGAGGTGGATCATCTGTCTGAAGGAGAACCTGCCCAGTCAGTATCTGAATAGCTAGATACGTTTGCATTCCCTTTATTTGTGTATAATAAATCTCTTCCTGATGCTCTTTTGATATATCGAAGAATCCTGATAAATGCATCCCAATGGGAGTCACAAGGAGAGTCAATGAATTGACTTGCCACACTAACTGTAAAATAGATGTCTGGTCTTGTCACAGTAAGATAGTTCAACTTTTCAACTAATTGGCGATAACGTCCAGGGTCTACCAATGACTCCCCCTGTCTGAGTAACAACTTAACATTAGGATCCATAGGTGTATCAATAGTTTACATCCCCACATACCAGTCTCATCTAGGATATCCAGTGCATACTTCCTCTGACAAATGGAGATGCCCTGCCTAGACTGTGCCACTTCGATCCCTAAGAAATATCGAAGTCTGCCAAGATTTTTGGTCTGAAACTGATTGAATAAGTATTTCTCTAACTGATCAATCCTAACTTGATCGCTGCCAATAATAATGATGTCATCAACATAGACTAGCAGATAGATACACTGACCAGAAGAGCTATGTCTATAGAAGACAGAATGATCGGCTTTACTTCTGGTTAAGCCAAAGGATTGAACAACAGAACTAGAGTGACTAAATCAAGCCCAAGGGGACTGCTTCAGGCCATATAAGGATTTACGAAGCTTACATACCATTCCAGAATTCTCCCCCTGAGCAACAAAACCTGGTGGTTGCTCCATATATACTACCTCTTGCAAGTCACCATGTAAGAAAGCATTTTTGATATCAAGCTGTAGAAGAGGCCATTGATGAATGGCAGCAAGTGCAAGAAATAGGCGAACAGATGCCATCTTGGCAACAGGAGAAAAAGTATCCCCATAGTCAAGACCAAATGTTTGAGTGTATCCTTTGGCCACTAAACGAGCTTTGAGGCGATCAACAGTGCTATCAGGACCAACTTTGACAGTGAATACCCATCGACAACCGACTACTAACTTTTCAGGAGGAGCATGAACAAGATCCCAAGTACCATTGGAGTGAATTGCTTGCATTTCATCAATCATTGCCTGACGCCAACCCGGATGAGATAGTGCTTCACCTGTGGTTTTAGAAATAGAAACAGACGAAATACTAGAAACAAAAGTAAAATGTGGTGAAGAAAGTCTATCATAACTCAAGAAACTATAAAGTGGATGAGGGTTACGAGTGGATCGAATACCTTTGCGAAGGGAAATGAGAGTAATCTCTGATGGAGGATTCAGAGGGGAAGAGTCGACAGTAGTAGGCGGTGAGTCAGCAAGGGTCAAATCCGTTGGAGGCACAGTCTGATGACGCTGATAGGTGAGAAAAGGACGGTCCTCAGGGATGGAGGCAAGGGGCCGTTCCTCCGGGATAGAGTCTCCTGCAACTGATAAAGACAAATCAAGACAAGGAACATGAAGAACTTGATCAACTTGTGTTATCTGAGACGGGATAAAATGAAAATGTTGTTGATCAAGGAAAGTGACATCAGCCGAGACAATATAACGCTCGAGATCAGGAAAGTAGCAACGATACCCTTTTGAAAACGAGTATATCCAAGGAAAATACACTTGAAGGCTTTGGATGTTAATTTATCTTTTCCTGGAGTAAGATCATGAACAAAGCAGGTACATCCAAATTTATGTGGAGGTAGGGGATGAGAAGGTGCTCCTGGAAATAAAACACTATGTGGAACTTCATTATTGAGTACGGAAGAGGGCATGCGATTGATGAGAAAGCAAGAGATGATTATAGTATCTGCCCAAAATCAAAATGGAACATTCATATGAATTAGTAGGGTACGAGCAGTTTCAACCAAATGTCTATTCTTACGTTCGACCACTCCATTTTATAGTGGAGTGTGTGGACAAGTGGTTTGGTCTAACGTCCCACGTTTCTCCAAAAAATTAGAAAATTCAAGAGACACATATTCTTTTGCATTATCACTGCGCAAGATTTGAATAGAAGCACTAAATTGAGTATTTATCTCAGCACAAAACTTTTGATAAATTGAAAATAATTTAGAACGATTTTTTATTAAATAAACCCAAGTACAACGAGAGAAATCATCAATAAAGGTTACAAAATACTGAAAACCCAAAACAGACATTGTTTGACTCGAACCCCAAACATCATAATGAACAATAGAAAAAGGAGCATCAGCTCTTTTATTGACTCTATTAGCAAAGGAGGAGCGAGTGTGCTTTCCTTGCTGACAAGACTGACAATTTAAAGACTTAAGACTGGATAAAAAAGGAATCATATGTTGAAGCTTGGAGAGGCTTGGATGACCCAGACGACTGTGAATTAGCTCAGGAGACTCTATGAGAGAACAAGCTACTGGAGAAGGTGGTGCAATTAGATAGTAGAGACCTCGTGACTCATTGCCCGCTCCAATCATCTTCCCCGTACCCGGATCCTGCATAGAAAAGGATTGTTTAGAGAAGGTAACAATACATGAAAGAGAATGAATTAACTGGCTAACAGAGATTAAATTAAAAGGAATGTCAGGCTTATAATAAACAGAGTTCAAAGTTAAAAAGGGAGTTAGGTTGACTTCCCCAATTCCATAAGCAGGAGCCTTAGTGCCATCAGCAAGAGTGACAGAGGGTAAGTTATTAGAATAAGAAAGTGAAGTGAAGAGATCCTTATTAACACAAAGGTGATGAGGAGCACCTGAGTCTATTATCTATGGTCCAAGAGATGATTGAGAAAGACAAGCAACATGATCACCAGTGTCTTGAGTAGGATGTTGAGAAGTGCCTTATAGTCGGCACTTGAAAGAGTTACTAATCCAGTAAAAGGTGGTGTAGCATCAGTTTGAGCAAAGTTGGCAGTCTGTGGCTTCAAATGAGGGTACTTCCTATAACAACATTCTTCAAAATGCCCAAGATTCTAGCAATAATTGCAACGAGGCCTCTGTCCGCGGCCACCCTGTCCACGTCTGCGACCGCGTCCACTGTTCCAATTGGAATCATTGGTACAAGAAAAAAATGCAGTGGAATCGGTAGCTGGCACATGTGTGAGAGCTGTTGATTTATCCTTAAGATTCAGAATGCGTTGGAAAGTGTGTGACATGCTAGGAGTCTCAGCACTTGTTAGAATATTCTCACGAACACTTTGTAACTCTTCTGAAAGACCGGAGAGGGTCACGACCATAAAGAAGCACTCCACCTGCTTCTTGTATGCAGAGGCATCTGCAGCATGAAGTAACATAGCTAAGAATTCTTGCATCAAAGAACAAATCTTACCAATATAAGTCTCCATTCGAGATTCTGGTGATTTGCGCATTTCCATTAACTGAGAAACAATGGAATAAAGCTGCTGAATGTCATTGGTGTAGATAGCAGGTCTCAATAGGGATGAAAATGTCTATAATTGTCGGATCAATGGACTTCCAAAGAATACTTAACAGTTGAGCATCAACCTTTTCCCATTCAGATGTCTGATCCTTTGAAATATCGGCAGACTTAGCTGTGAGATTTTTTCCATATCCCTGACCAGTAAACCAGATCATAACTGAGGTAGACCAGGTCTTGTAAGTAGCAGATCCAGTCAGTTTCATCATTGTAATGGATGGAGTAGTACTGGAGATGATGCCAGTAGTGTTTTTGGACGCATTACATGAGCCCTCTATCACAAAAAATAAAAGAGATGACCATATCTGAAAATAGGAGAGGAAGGCGAGCTGTTCTGTCTCGGAATGGCCGGAAAAAAATGCGTGAAGCCGTGAACAGTACCTGTACGGACGACATGAACAGTTATCTGTACGGGCACGGTGAACAATGATCTGTACGGACGCAGTGAACAGTGAACTGTACGGACACAATGAACAGTACCGCGTGAACAGTAACGCCGATGAACGGTACCCCCGCGTGAACAGTGTAGAACCAAGCCGGAGGGATGCATGACGTTAGAGGAAGGAGAGAACGCCTAAGCAGTGGCCTTAGGGTTTTAGTGGAAGCTAAAATTCCCAGAACAAAGAGCTGCCGATTGAATAGTCTGGGTCATCTGCATTTTCTTGTGCATTCTATGTCCATTTTCATTTCAATTTCTGTATTTTCCATATAGTTAGACCTTCCTGATTTTGATACTACTTTGATATCAGATCAGTAGAAGGGATGTACCAGTTAAATTTCTGTTGTGTTGTATTTCTTATCCGGTTCCTATCAGAATTCTAGTCTACTAAAGTGCCTGTTGGGTTCTGTTGAGATATATAGTTCCACATTGGTTGTATGTGCAACTAATGTGAAGTTTATAAGGCCTTGGGCACTCCCACCCTTTGAGCTAGCTTTTGGGGTGGTGACCTCAAGGTTCTTAACATGGTATCAGAGCCTCGCCGCTCCCCACTTTCTCTTGTGGAATTTCTTAGCACAGGTAGGCTGGGCCTGTTGCATCATCCACTCTTCAAGCCCAATGGGCTCTCGTGTGAGGGGGCGTGTTGAGATATATAGTCCCACATTGGTTGTATGTGCAACTAATGTGAAATTTATAAGGCCTTGGGCACTCCCACCCTTTGAGCTAGCTTTTGGGGTGGTGACCTCAAGGTTCTTAACAGGTTCAAAAGCATGTCTATCAACTTAGAGAACAATTGAGTGTAATATAGCTCTTACAATTTGTCAACAAAATCAACATCAACGTCAAATAAATGATAGAGACAATAGGAAATAAGGACTAAAAAGGGTCTTCTGGAACATAGGAAATAACTGGTCTACTCCTAGACAATCCTAATAGATGATAGAGACAGTCCTCTATAATAAATTGAACAGTAGAATGTTGGAGCAATTTTTTCTAGAGAAATTATGAAGTTTATATAAAATAGATCTTTTAGTGTCTCATGATTGACAAAGAAGGGAACAGATGGCATTTTTTATCTTTGTTGTTTTCTATTTTGTAGTTTTGTTAAGGGAGATTCCTTATCCTCCCTTCTCTTTGTAATATTTTTCCTTCATCTTAATAACGTTCTTCTTTTATCTGAAAAATGACCGGCAAATAATGGAAAAGATCGTCAAAGGCTTAGGAATTGATCAAGTGAGTACATTTACCGGAGGATAATTATTAATATGGTTGGCATTTGTTTGGAAAAGTTGATCTAGTTTCAAATTTTACGCTGGATGAACCAAAGGTGATTTCTTTCTAATAGATAACTTCCTATTATTGGAGTCTATGTGAGGATAAATAAAGGGGACAATAGTAGAACAGAGAGGTGCAATAGAATGGAACACACATGGGGGATTTTCTTGTAACTGCCTAGACATGTGGCAGTAGGAGAGAGATGTGTGAGTTGATTCTGTTAGAGGAGAGTGGGATGAATGTCAGAGAGGAGGCTTGGGAGAGATAGATAGTGTTAAATATCATAGATACAAGAGGAAATGATAGTAATCCTTGTTGTATTAAACTACACAACATTGGTGCTATTATATAGCAAACCAATTGAAGAATACAAAGAGACACACTCAATGTGGGACTTCTACACTATTAACACTAACACTCTTAACACTCCCCCTCAAGCTGTAGCATATAGATCATATGCTACAAGCTTGATACATAAATAATACTCCCATTAGGAACCAAAAACAACAATGCTACATCAACGAAATGAAATGACTAAGTACAACAAATCAACTGGAATGACCATCAGTCTGAAGAGCTGATAAAGAGACAGTGCTGGAATGGACATCAGAGCATGGATGGTGCCAGAATTATCATCGGCAAAGACAACTGAGCTGACCAGGACATCAGCATCAAGATCCCTCTCAGACATTTCATTTAACCGTTGGTGAGCAGCCGTGGTTTCCCCTTGACTATGCTATAAGCTTATTACAAGAAAGACCAAGTAACATAACATCAAAATAAATCTCCTAAATGAGAAACCAAAAATCATCAATGTGCTAAAAATGGCGTCGAAATGAACATCAACATGGAAGATGCTGGAATGATCATCGGCAAAGACAATTGTGCTGGAATGACCATCAGCAACATGGACGGTGCTCCCCCTCAAGAGGGACTTTTAAACAGTGCCGGAATTATCATCGGCAAAGACAATTGTGCTGGAATGACCATCAGCAACATGGACAGTGCTCGCCCTTAAGAGGAACTTCTAAACAGTGCCGGAATTATCATCGGAAAAGACAATTGTGCTGGAATGACCATCAGCAACATGGACAGTGCTCCCCCTCAAGAGGAACTTCTAAACAGTGCCGGAAGCAAAGACAATTGTGCTGGAATAACCATCAGCAACATGGACAATACTCCCCCTCAAGAGGAACTTCGGTGTCGGAATTAACATCAGTAACTTGGACAGTGCTCCCCCTCAAGATGGATGATGAATAGTATAAATACTCCATCTTGGGAAGAAAGAAGATTAAAGAAAAACAAAGCTTCGCGGAATCGGAAAAGTCGCCGAAGACGGCGGTGGGTCGTCGAAAAAGTCGCCGGAAAGTCATCGGAAAAGTCACCGAAAAAGTCGCCGGAGACGGCGGTCAACGGTGGACGACGCGGTCAACGGTGGTCGGTCAACGACAACGGTGGTCAACCCAACAACTTCCCAAGGATCATTGTTTTCTGATGTGACAGATCAGTCTAAGCTGCAGTCACAGAGCATACTAAGAAAAACCCGAAAAAGAAATAGCAACGGGAATCCCTCAAGGAGGGTGATATCTCTCTATAACCATATTGAAATTATGGAAAATAGAACTAAGTTAAACGGATTAAGATTCCTCTTGTTAGGCTCTGATACCATGTTAAATATCATAGATACAAGAGGAAATGATAGTAATCCTTGTTGTATTAAACTACACAACATTGGTGCTATTATATAGCAAACCAATTGAAGAATACAAAGAGACACACTCAATGTGGGACTTCTACACTATTAACACTAACACTCTTAACAGATAGAATTAATAGAGCTATTGGGCGGGTTTGGCTGTTCCCATGGCTGGGAATCTCTTGCAGTCTCTCTATTATGTAATTTTCATTTCTGTTTCTCCTTGTTTTCAAAGAATTCCAGAATTCTCTTCTGGGGGAAGGAGCTAGTCTCCCATTTCTCTATCAGTAAAACTCAATTACTATCACTCAAGTATCAAATTAATACAAAGAATTGGAAAAAAGGGAAAAAAAAGATAAATGTCTTATCATATTCCTATAGCCTACTATTGATGCATGAGATGTATTTGTAACGGACATTTTTTCCCCACACTTCTAGCCAGGTAATAAAGTGTTTTGCGATTCAAAATTGAAGAGTTATTTCTATTCAAACCATTTGTTGTTTTTGCCAATAGCTGTCTATTGTGTGGTATGCGGATGATCTAAGATAATTTGTCGTATGAGATCAGGAGGGTAAGAGAAAGATGAGATCTATCGGAGATATTATGTACATTTACATTGCTCCTGTGATAATTATGCTAGCTGTACTGTTGTATCATACATCCGCATGTACAAGATTATTCCTTCTAGTTAGTTTCAGAGTTTGTTAGATCTGTTAGCTAGTGAGGACTCATCTCAGAGTGAGGTTTCTGCTCTTCATATAGAGCTCTGTGTAATACATCTTTAATCAATCAATTCATTCCTGAATTACTCAGATTATCATGGCCTTTATTTCAGAATTCTCTCTCTCTCACTTTCTCACATTTTCTTACCACTTTCTATTAAGATGTGATATGCTATAATTGGTTAGTGATCTAAAGTCTAAACCTTAGAATCATGTTGAAAATTGAATTATTTATGTGTTCATGTTGAGATAGAGAGAAAAGAGAATCATAAGCTGATGTTAGAGAAGTATATAAACTGTAAACAACCAATTCAACCCAAAAGCTTAAGCTAGTGGGTGAGGGCTTTCTAATGACTCATTGGTGCTATTGTTTAGAAGTTCCTCTTGAGGAGGAGCATTGTCCATGTTGCTGATGGTCATTCCAGCACAATTGTCTTTGCCGATGATAATTCTGGCACTGTTTAGAAGTTCCTCTTAAGGGGGAGCACCGTCCATGTTGCTGATGGTCATTCCAGCACAATTGTCTTTGCCGATGATCATTCCGGCATCTTCCATGTTGATGTTCATTTCGACGCCATTTTTAGCACATTGTTGATTTTTGTTTTCTCATTTAGGAGATTTATTTTGATGTTATGTTACTTGGTCTTTCTTGTAATAAGCTTGTAGCATAGTCAAGGGTAAACCACGGCTGCTCACCAACTGTTAAATGAAATGTCTGAGAGGGATCTTGATGCTGATCTCCTGGTCAGCTCAGTTGTCTTTGCCGATGATAATTCTGGCACCATCCATGCTCTGATGTCCATTCCAGCACTGTCTCTTTATCAGCTCTTCAGACTGATGGTCATTCCAGTTGATTTGTTGTACTTAATCATTTCATTTCGTTGATGTAGCATTGTTGTTTTTGGTTCCTAATGGGAGTATTATTTATGTATCAAGCTTGTAGCATATGATTTATATGCTACAGCTTGAGGGGGAGTGTTAAGAGTGTTAGTGTTAATAGTGTAGAAGTCCCACATTGAGTGTGTCTCTTTGTATTCTTCAATTGGTTTGCTATATAATAGCAGCAATGTTGTGTAGTTTAATACAACAAGGATTACTATCATTTTCTCTTGTATCTATGATATTCAACATGGTATCTAGAGCCTAACAAGAGGAATCTTAATCCGTTTAACTTAGTTCTATTTTCCATAATTTCAATATGGTTATAGAGAGATATCACCCTCCTTGAAGGATTCCTGTTGCTATTTCTTTTTCGGGTTTTTCTTAGTATGCTCTGATACCATGTAAACAACCAATTCAACCCAAAAGCTTAAGCTAGTGGGTGAGGATTTTTTAATGGTTTTATATATCTCAACATAAACCATTGATGGGCCTTCACTTATCAGCTTAAGTTTTTGGGTTGAATTGGTTCTTTACATGGTATCAGAGCTTCGGTGTACCGAGTTTGATCCTCCTCGCCCTCCACTTTCTTTCTAGTGAAATTTCTTTCTTAGCACAGGTAAGTGGACTTGTGCATTATCCACCCTTCATGTCCAATGGGCTCTCGTGTGAGAGGGCGTGTTAGAGAAGTATATAAACCATTGAAGGGCTTTCACTTATCAGCTTAAGCTTTTGGATTGAATTGGTTCTTTATAGCTGAAAACCGTGTAAATGCACACTGCGGACAACTGAATTATATTAATGTAATAATGAATAGAGAGTTCCTAATTCCCCTTATTAATGTATATAGAATGAACCTGGACCTAACCAATCATATTACAATGAACCTGGACACTAAACTAAGCTAAATCATTACTTATCCAACGACTGAAGCACTATTTTTTTGCTGGTTTTCTTTTTATTTTATTTTTATTTAGGTTTGGTTTTAGAGTACATTTATCCTCTGTCATGTATTCTCTTGTTAATTGCTTTTTTTTTCCTAATTCATTTTGCTAATGATACAGGAATCCTTATGTGCTTTGGCCGTTGATGAATCTGATGACCTGTCTTCAACTGCGCAAGATTTCCTTGAGTATTTGTTCTCAGAGAATTGGAAACCTGTTATAGAACGTGATGCTGCTGAGATATTTATCAGGTTCATCTTTTTATTTGTACACAAATGACTTATTGAGGATGGTTTTCCCTTTATCTCTTTCCTTGATCAGAAACATTACCTCTTCCAAATTCAGGCACCTTGAAAAGCTTCCCAAAGTGGTGCTTGGCAATGAGGAGTCACTTGCGGTGTTACACACTCAGCGTTTACTAACAATAATATTTTATTCTGGTCCTCGTCTACTGGTGGATCATCTTCAGTCTCCTGTATGTGTTTCTATAATAATTTCACATGTTCTTGATATAAATTTCTGTTTCCTTAGATAATCATATTTGGTATGGAATAATGGAAGAAACTAATCAGTCTTATTTCGTATAAATTGGATTATATTGGAAGTTCGTATTGAAAGAAAAGATAACACCAATTGTATTTCAATGACATGACATCTCCTATATTTTCCGGAGATATATGATTGTTATTTTAGAACATCTAAAAATATCTCATAATATCATTATTGTACCATAGAATATTTTAGAGTATCTCCTAGGAATGGTTTCCTAATTTCATTATTTTTCATAATTTTTAATTATGATTAGGTGTCAAATATTTGTATACATAGGGATTAGTACTTTGTCTTTTGTATCACATCACTATACACAGGAGGATATCATTCTTGGTCTCTTTTATTTCCTTTTTCCTCCTTTCTTACCTAAATTCGGTAAATTCAACATTGTATCAGAGTGGTTCTGTCCTCCATAATCTGTCTTGTCACTATTTTGCTATCGAGTTCCCTAAAATTTAGAACTATTTTGTTTGGAATATTCTATTTCTCACTCCCATTTTCTCTCCTGTATGTGACTTTCAGTAGCGGTTCACCTTTATCTGTGGGCTTTTCACCAAACAACCATTGCCATAATCTTCGTTGTGCTCTGATTGGCCTGCCCTTGAAGCCACGCTGCCATCTGACCTTAGAAGCTCCTCAATGTGCCGTTGCCGTTCTTTCATCACTTTCTTTCTCCCTTGTCTGGGTGTCCTTTCGACTGACTTACCACACTGTCATCATTGCCTGCACCATGTTGGCCAGGTCGGGAAATCGTGACACCATTGGATCTATAATGTGTTTCTATATGCTACTGCTGGAATTTGACCATGCTCACTCTTTTTTGCACGTGAGAGCACGTTCAAGCTTCTTCCTTGCTGCTTTCTCCTTTGCTCACCTCACCTCAGTATCTCTCTACTCAACTCCAGCCCTCATCGCCTCTATTTGCCACCTTCTCGTAGCTGTTTGGCTCCCTTGGGCTACAACCTATAGTTCTTGTGTTTTCTGTTCAAATCTGATGTATTATCTTTCTCCCTCTAGTTCTTCTGTGTTTTGGGGTCAGATCTGATGTGTTCTCTCTCTCTTTCTCTTTCTCTCCTACTTTCCATCAAGTTTGACATCTTTGGGCTGTTTTTTGGTGCTCTTCAGAAACCTAATGTTCTTGTTAATTGTTATACAACTCGAGATTTGAGGGCATATTGGGTTTCGGGATTGATAAGGCTGTTGCATTTGAAGAGGTTTTGGTGCTTTATAACTTCATGGCCAAAGCATGCCAGGATTTACAACCATAATATAAGCTCCAATACCATGTAAAGAACTAATTCAATCTAAAAGTTTAAGCTGTTGGGTGAAGGCCATATTAATGATTTTGTATTATTTTTCTCTAATAATTGGGATTCGAAAAGAGATAAACAATGACAAGATGGTTTACATCTGATGAGAGAAGAGTGTGAACAACTAACTTTCTCCGTACATTGTGGTGCGTTGACATTATTGCTGAAAAAGTTATCCATAGTAACTCACTCAAAGACTCCATGCAAAAGTTCTTTCAGCCGTAGGTTTTAGATGGCAGCAATAATTTTCTATTTTCTGTTATGTGGGGGTGCGCAACTAGTTGAGTGTCTCTTGATTCGCTTCTGCCATAGAATTGGTCAAACTGAGCAGATTGTATATTGGTGATGGGAATGGTCGGTTTGGTTGCCATGTTAGGAGGTGTAGGAGTGCTTTCAGGCAAGTCTGAAGGTGGGGTAGGCTCGGTTTTGAGAGTGGCAATTGGACATTCACTTAGTGGACTAGGGTCACGCTCCCCTTGGTCTGGTCACTGTTGTGCTTATATAAAGGATGCAATGGGTGGGTGGTATTGTTATGATGATTCTTGTATGATAACTTTAAGCAAGAAAGCAATGGCATTAATAGTGAACCTGAAATATCAGGGAATAAGAGACAAGAGGCTTCATCCATTTTGCTGGCACAAGATGGTCAGTCTTGAGCAAGAGTTCAAGAAATGAAGGACGTTTTGGGAACCACACAAAGTCAAATTTGACGTCTTGTGGCTGCACAGATATGGTCTATGACTTCATGCGTTCTAGAAAGAGGTTACATGTTCAAAGAAGCTGGAAATTTAGCGAGTGCAGATGAAACAAGGAAGTTGTTAATAGGAGATGACAAGGAAGCTTTCAGATACTGAGTCATTGAGAAGGGATTTGATTAAACATCTCTGAACATTTAGCCAAGAAAAAATTACTATTTGAAGGACCTTGATCAGAACATGCATGCTGATCTGTTTAGCTAGTGAGGCTTGTTGTGTATACTCTATATTACTAATTATTGCTGTGACAGTGGTACCCCTATTGGAATGCTCAGTTTGGGTGTTACCTATTGACTCTTTGAGCTGGTGCTGACTGATGATAGTAGCAGGAGAATGTGGAGATTGTTATCTTTCAAGCCTTCCCCACTGTGGCTTTGTTATGCTTTTCATTGCTTCATGCATATTTGATATACAAGTTTAGATTTCATGTCTTGCCATAAATTTTCTTTCTCCATGGAGGCTATACAGTTCTATTGAATGTTGCGGTGAGCATTTCAAGAGTCCTATTCATTTTATACAATATCTCTCGATCATGTATTGTCGCAAAATCGTCCTTTTCATATAAAATTGCTGAACAAATTTTGAATCGAAAACAAATATCTCAAGGATAGTGTTTGCAACAAAAGCTTGCATCTGTCAAGGCAATTTCTCATATGAAACATAGTTACTCTTTGAGTTCTTAGTACAAGTAGATAACTCCCTCACAGCCTTAGACACTTCTTCTGACAAGAACGTTACTTGGATTGTTGATTCCAGAGCCTCACAACATATGACCGGTAATGCTTTACTTCTCTCCAATCTACATGAAAAATGCGAAAAAGAATTGTAAAAGTGGCGGATGGTAATATTGTAGAAGTAACAGGAGTTGGAATGGCAAGTATTTCCAAAAACCTAGTCCAAAAAGATGTTTTGTTGGAAAATTGTCATGTAATCTAATTTCTATTGGGCAACTAACCCAGGTTTCTCTATGTGCTGCTATGTTGACCCTTATAGTTGTTTCTTCCAGGATTTGGTCTTTAAAGAGGACGATTTGCATTACCAAAATCAAGGAGCAAGATGGATGTTGCAAAGGTTGATGACTCTAGTTGGTAGCAACCAGGATATAATGTTATGGCACTATAGATTAAGTCATCCGAATTTCGATTATAGGAGTGGTGTCTAATTTCCAAGCATGTCAAATCCATCCAATGGCGTACCAACCCTCAAGCATTTACCCTGATCCATAGTGAATAGGGCCTATTCAATGTCAAATACATCAATGATACATGACAGTTTCTAGCTTTTATTAATGATCACACTCATCTCAGTTGGGTTTACTTGTTGCACTCAAAATCTGAGGTAACCAACTTATTCATGCAATTTCATTCCATGGTCGAAAATAAATGCCAAACCCAAATTCAAATCCTTTGATTTGATAATGCATATGATTTCTTTAATTCAGACCTCATCTCCTACCTTCTCCAACACGGCATAATTCACCAAAGTTCTTTTGTCAATACTCCTTAACAAAATGACATTGTAGAAAGAAAGAATGACCATCTGCTTGAGGTAACCACTTTTCACCTCCCACACACCCATGGTTGTCAAACTCGCGAGTTTACTCGCAAAAACGCACGAGTTTACGCTTCAACTGCCCCTCAACGATCCCGTTTCTGCTCAAACTCGCTTTTGGCCCTCAAATGATAGAAGCGACGAGTTTTTTGACAAACTCGTTCAATCGTACGAGTTTAACGCTTAAACCAGAAAAAATTGACCCGTTAACCCGAATTTTGACCCAAAAAACCATCATATAAAAGGGTTTTTTTAGAAGGAAAAAAACCCTAAATCACCTGATTAGTTTCACTTCAGCCACTAGGTGACTCGCGAAGACTGGGTCGTCCCTCCGATCATCTTCTCCGATCGTCCCTCCGTGCTACTGGGTCGTCTTGCACTCTTTCCCTTTTCCGTTCGTAGCTTCTCCACCATCTCCGTCGTGCTTCTGCTTCTTCTTCGCCGTCGTGCTTCGCTGCCAAAGGGTAGTGCTTTTTCTTCTTCTTCTTCTAGCCTCTGTTTCGTTTTTTTTCCTTGGCCGCTTGCTTTCGTTTGGTTTATCGTTTGGTTTATCTTTTTCGTTTCGTTTATCTTTTAGCCTCTGTGTCATTTATAAATAGTAATAGCCTCTGTTTCGTTTTTAGTTTTTCGTTTGGATAAAAAAATCATTTTTGCCTCTGTTGGTCTGATCGATTTTACAAAAAAAATTATTTAATAAAGCAAATTAATGATTTTTTTTGCCTCTGATTTTACAAAAAAAAATTAAAAAATCATTTATAAAGCAAAATAATACTTTTTGCCTCTGTTTGCCAAACCAAATTAATACTTCATAGAATGATAAATCATAAATCAAATCAGATTTATTTGATAAATCAAATTACTATTTTTTTTTACTCATGTTTGCCTCTGTATTATTTTACATTCATAAGAAAAATTAAATTAATCCAAATAAAAATTTATTTGATAAATCAAATTTTTTTTTTTTGTTCTCTTAATTTTTGTTTGATGCTGGTCCAATTAAATTGTGGTTAATTTTTATTATTTGTTGTGAATTTGAATGTTGTATATTTTTAGAAAATGTCTTCAAGTGGTGTTAATAGTACTACTGCATGTGGAAGTGGAGGAACAACAACTTCTAAAAAAATTCATAAGAATGCTCTTGGAAGTAAGAATGATGTTGCATGGAGTTATGGATTTGTAGTAGATGGAAATGCAAAAAAAATTAAATGCAAGTTTTGTACAAGGGTACTAACTGTATATGTCTGAGACATTATTTTTGTATCTTGTGTGCTATGACTTTACATGTCTGAGACATTATGTGATTATGACTATTGTATGACATTATTTTGCTGTTTGGTTGAATTAAATTTGCTTATTATATTACTTTATATGCATATAAATACATATAAATATAATTTGTATCTTGTGTTACGAGTCTACGATCCGTGTTACGATTCTGCGATTTACGATTTTGGTTCACCCTTCCGAGTTTGCATAGAATCTCGAGTTTGACAACCATGCACACACCAAAACATTATTGGGGCGAAGCTATAATCACTGCTGCCCACCAAATAAATCACATGCCATCTTGCACCAACCTTCGAGTCCCCACACCAGAAACCAGAAAATTCTCCTAATGGTATTAGAGCCTCTGTGACCAAGTGGTCATTAGTTCAATTGTCATTACCCCCATTCTATTAATAAATAATTACATATTCTAGAGTTACCAAGCACAGATAGGTGGGTCTGAGTGGGCGTGTTAGAGAAATATAATATAAATTATTAATATTGCCTTCAACTAACAGCTTAAACTTTTGTGTTGAAATGATTCTTTAAACAACATAGCATTGAGGGGGAAAATTTAGATGTTGCACTCTTGTCCGATTGAATTGTCCCAACTGTTGGCTGACTCCATCTGATCGTCCTAATTGTTGCCTGGCCTCGTACGACTTTGTCCAAGATGTGCTTTGGTTGGGTCTCCTTAGTTTTCGAGTGGCTGAAGCTTCCAAATGTTGTTTTTGATGAATTTGGAGAAATTTTAGCTATTCTTGTGTATACTTGCTTGCCTAAACTTTCAAGTGATGGTCATTCCAATGAAGTCTCGTCTTCCTTGGTTACGCAATATTTCAACCAACTTTTCATACTGATGGTCATTCTATCCAACATTTGCAGCACCCCTGAGTTGACTTTGCAACCATATTTTTGTGGAGCCACTTGAATATAAAATAATATGATGTGTATTAAGTTAATATAGAGATTTACAATATATAGACCCTAATGGGCTTAAGTGAGAAACCCCGAACTAATACAAAACTAAATAGGAAAAGAATATTTACAGATAGGAAAGTAATCTATACAAATCTAAACCAAATCTATATATATATATATATATATATATATATATATATATATATATATATTATATTTCTTATTCTAACACTTCCCCTCAAGCTGGTGCGTATATATTATGAGCACCAAGCTTGTTTCAAATGTATTCAACCCGAGGACCACTAAGAGCTTTAGTGAAGACATCCACTAGTTGATAATTAGAGTTGACAAAAGCTGTTTTGATTTCTCCTGACTGATCCTTTCTTGAATTAAGTGACAATCAATCTCTATATGTTTGGTTCTCTCATGAAACATAGGATTAGAGGATATATGTAGTGCAACTTGATTATCACAAATGCGTGTCATGAGTTGTTTCTGTTCACAAAGATGAAGCTCTTGAATCAATTGCTTTAACCAAATTAACTCACAGGTAGCAATTGTCATTGCACGATACTCAGCTTCTGCACTATCAGAGGGTGATCCTGCACAATCAGCATCTGAATAACCACAAATTTCTGTATTTCCCTGATCTGAATACAACAAACCTTTTTCTGGTGCTCATTTGATGTATCGGAGGATCCTCACAGCAGCATCCCAATGAGAATCACAAGGGGAATCAAGGAACTGACTAGCCGTACTAACAACAAAAGAAATGTCTAGCCTAGTCACAGTAAGATAATTGAGCTTCTCAATTAGCCTCCGATACTAGGATCAGATAACGGCTCCCCCTGTCCGGGCAATAATTTGATAGTGGGATCCATGGGTGTATCAACTGGTTTACATCCCAACATACTCTCTTCTAAGATATCTAAGGCATACTTCCTTTGACAGATACAAATGTCCTGTCTAGATTGTGCCACCTCAATTCCCAAGAAGTAACACAGCTTCCCAAGGTTCTTTGTTTGAAATTGACTGAATAAATACTCTTTTAATGGACGAATTCCAGCTTGATCACTTCCAGTGAGAATGATGTCATCAACATAGACTAACAAATAGATGCACTTATCAGGAGATGTAATCCTATAAAAGACAGAATTGTCAACTTTGCTGTGGATTAAGCCAAACGCCTGAACCGCAGAATTGAAGCGACTGAACCAAGCCCGACGAGACTGCTTGAGACCATATAAAGATTTGTGAAGTCGGCACACCTTCCCAGACTCCCCCTGAGCAACAAAACCAGGTGGTTGCTCCATGTAAACTTCTTCTTGTAAATCACCATGAAGAAAGGCGTTTTTGATGTCAAGTTGAAGGAGTGGCCAATGAAGAACAGCAGCAAGAGCAAGAAACAGGCGAACTGATGCCATCTTAGCGACTGGAGAGAATGTGTAACTATAATCAAGGCCGAAGATTTGAGTAAAACCTTTTGCAACTAAGCGTGCCTTGAGACAATCAACATGACCATCAGGTCCAACCTTGACAGTAAAGACCCAGCGACAACCAACTATAGACTTCTCTGGAGGAGCAGAAACAAGATCCCAAGTGCAATTGGAATGAAGTGCACTCATCTCTTCAAGCATCGCTTGGCGCCACCCTGGATGGGAAAGTGCTTCACCTGTGGTCTTAAGAGTAGAAACAGAAGAAAGACTAGAAACAAAGGTGAAATGAGGAGTAGAAAGACGGTCATAGCTCAAAAAAGTATAAAGAGGATAAGGGTTACGAGTAGTACGTATACCTTTTCTTTGAGCAATGGGAAGAGCCTCTGGTGAAGGATCCGGAGGGGAAAAATCAACAAGAGGGGGAGATGAGTCAGCCAGAGTCGAGTCGACAGGAGGCACAGTTCTACGCCCTGATAGGTGAGAAGTGGACGGTCCTCAGGTATGGAAGCAATAGATCGCTCATCTGCAATAGAGTTACCTGCAGCTGGCAAAGACAAGTCAAGAAAATGAACAGGAAGAACATGATCAACCTGTGACAATTGAGATGGGTTAGAATTAAAGGGTTGTTGATCAAGAAAAGTGACATCAACGGAAACAAAATACCGCTTAAGATCAGGAGAATAACAACGATAACCCTTTTGAAGATGAGAATAACCAAGAAAAATACACTTAAAGGCTTTGGATGTTAACTTATCCTTACCAGGAGTGAGATCATGAACAAAACAGGTACAACCAAAGACATGTGGGGATAGGGGATATAGAAGAGCATCTAGAAGCAACAAGTTATAAGGAATGTCATTATTAAGAACAAATGAAGGCATGCGGTTGATGAGAAAACAAGAGGCAAGAACCGGATTGGCCCAGAAGTGAAGAGGAACATGCATGTGAATAAGAAGAGTCCGTGCAGTTTCAATGAGATGTCGATTTTTATGTTCGGCTACTCCATTTTGTTGTGGAGTGTGAGGACAAGTAGTTTAGTGTAAAGTATCCTGTGTGGCTAAGAAATTAGAAAAATCATAGAAACATATTCCTTAGCATTATCACTACGTAAGATACGAATAGAAGCACCAAATTGAGTATGAATCTTCGCAGAATTTTTTTGATAAATAGAGAATAACTCAGAACGATTTTTCATTAAATAAATCCAGGTACAATGTGAAAAATCATCAATAAAAGTAATATAATACCGAAACCCTAAAAAAAACACACTACGACTTGGACCCCAAATATCTGAATGAATAATAGAAAAAGGAGCATCAGCTCATTTATTGACTCGATTGGCAAAAGATGAGCGTATGTGCTTTCATTACTGACATGACTGACAATCTAAATTCTGAAGACCGGATAAAAGAGGAACCATATTCTGCAATTCTGAAAGGCTGGGATGACCGAGGCGACTATGGATGAGTTGTCGAGGTTTTGTGAGAGAACAAGCAACTGAAGGACGAGGTACAACTAGGTAGAACAGACCCCGTGACTCATGGCCCACTCCAATCGTCTTCCCCGTACCCGGATCCTGCACAGAAACAGAATTGTTTGAGAAAGTAACAACACAATTAAGAGAGCTGATCAATTTACTCACATAAATTAAGTTATAAGGAATGTTAGGAATGTAATAGACAAATGCCAAGGTCAAGGAGGAGGTTGGACAGATTTGTCCAATCCAATGAACAGGGGCTTTAGTGCCTTCAACAAGAGTAAAATAGGGTAAATTATCAGAATAAGTAAGAGATGAAAAGAGTTCCTTATTACCAGAAAGGTGATCAGTAGCACCTGAGTCAAATATCAAACGACCAAGTGATGCAGAATGAGAAACACAAGCAACGGGATTACCAGTATCTGAAGTAAAGGGCTGAGAATGAGGAGAAGCCTTCCTGAGAAGGATCTGGAGTGCTGCATAGTCTTCAGAGGAGAGAGAGACTGTATCAGTTGAAGCAGTATCCGATTGAGCTATATTAGCAGCATGAGAGGGTCGCAGGTGAGGATACTTTGTGTAGCAACGTTCCTCATAATGACCGAGTTGCTGATAATAATGACAATGAGGTCACTGACCACGACCGCTTGGGCCATGTCCTCCCTGGCCTCTACCACGACCACGACCACCTCCACCTCTACCTCCACCTCCAAAGTTCCCGCGAAAGTCAGTACGGAAAACTAGAGCAGTGGAATCAACAACAGAAGATGATGTCGGAGCAGACGCTGATATGTCATTGATAGATCAGGATCTCCACTTGTCAGGATAGTATCCCGGACATTATCATATTCTTTGGGAAGACCAGAAAGAGTGGCAACCATAAAGAGACGTTCCACCTATTTCTGATATGCAGAAGCATCAGTAGGGTAGGGCAACATATCCAAATATGCCTGCATCAAAGATCGACTTTTGCCAACATATGTCTCCATCTGAGTGTCAGATGATTTGTGCAGATCCATAAACTGAGACATGATGGAATAGAGCTGCTGAACATCATTTGTGTAGAGGTGTTTTGCTTCCTCCCACACTTCATTGCATGTTTGAATAGAATAGAAAATATCCAAGACGATTGGATCAATAGACTGCCAAAGGATACTCAGAAGTTGGTTGTCAATCCTTTCCCAATCGGATTTTTCTTCCTTAGGAATATCAGTGGATTTAGTTGTAAGATGTTGCCCATGTCCCTGTCCAAAGAACCAAACTCTAACAGATGTGGTCCAATTTTTGTAATTAACAGAACCCTTCAGCTTGGAAGAGGTAATGGGCCCAACATTAGTGGAGATGACATTTGAGGAACTTTTGGCAGGACAAGTGGGAGAACTGATCCCCGATTGAGCAGGAGAAGATTCTGCCATTATAAAAAGTCACAAGGGTACAAAACCAAATGAACGGAAACTAACCTGATCGCAAATCAAGAAGAGGCACACACAAAAGTGAGACCCACGAAGAACCAACCACAGATCTGGAAAGAGGAGGAGAGGGCGAGCAGATCTGTCCAGGAATGGCCGGAAAAGGACACCAGAACAATGCACACAGGCCGGTGGAAGGTGGCGCGTGAGCACCACGCGCAGAGGAGACTGACGACGCGTGACGACTGCGGCGGCATTGGGACTTCCACAGAACTGGTCGCCGGGAGGAGAGGGACTTGATCACAGGTGTTCTGGTTCAAAAACTCGCCAGGAAAGTTCTCCGGTGGCCTGAACATTGACGGATGGTGGTTCCAGTGGCGGTCGGAGGTGCTGACGCGTTCGGAAATTATTTTGAAGGAGGTTACAGCCCTAGATGGCTTGCCGGAAGGACGCACAACAAAGAAAAGGGAACTCCTAAGCAGTGGGCTTAGGTTTTAAAGCGAAAACGAGGTTTTAAGCGAAAGCGAGGGTCCCCAGAACAAAAGAGTTGTGATACCAACTTGAATATAAAATAATATGTTGTGTATTAAGCTAATACCAAGAGTTACAATATATAGAGACTCTAATGGGCTTAAGTGAGAAGCCCAGACCTAATACAAAACTAAATAGGAAAAGAATATTTACAGATAGGAAAGTAATCTATACAAATCTAAACCAAATCTATATATATTATATTTTCTATTCTAACAGAGCCCAAATATATTATTTTGTTAATTTTTCATTTGCAAGGGATTATCTTTAACAAGCTTAAAACTTAGTAAGTCTTAGCTTGATTGTGAGTATTGAAAATAGGGTTATCAAGAAGTTCCACATTTTTATGTTAGTCTTATATAATGGTTATATTTGCTCTATATAATAGAGCCTCCACTATCCTATTGTATAATTGATTTAAAACATTTCCTTTCTTTTCCATCTTATTCAACACTATGTATAATTGCTTGCCAGAAATTTCTGCCGATGATAATTCTATCGGAGTATATTCTTCCTTGGTCATGCAACATTTCAACTAGATCTTCGGGTTGATGGTCATTCCAACCATCTTGTTGAATTGTCTTTCTAGTAATGCTTATCTCTCTGACATCTCGACATCCTGGAGTTGCCTTTCCAGCCATATTTTGCGGAGCCGAGAATAATATCATTTGGTTATTTTTCATCTTTAAAGAAGTCATTTGTAACAAGTTTAAAACTTAATAAGCTTTAGCTTGAGGAGATTGTTATGAAAAATATCTCATAATAACATGAATGTATTCTAGAGTATCCTATATGATCTCTTAGTAATAATTTCCTTATTTCTTTATATTTTATGATTTATTTTCCTTATATAATAATGATTTGGAATCTAATATTAGTATAAACAGGAATTAGTACTTTGTAGCTTGTATTGCATCATAACATATCAAGTCACTACAAATTTCATATTATTCATTCTTTATTTTCTCTTTTCTTTCTTTCATGTTTAAATCTCTATAATTTCAATAAGATGCATTACTTAACTTTAGTAAGGGTAAGTCTCCCGGTGCCGGTGTGTCCATTTAGTATGAAAAGTTAGGATCTGTTGTATAACTAGTAAAAGTCCAGCCTAATAATGCTCAATACATACTAAGATGATTTGTCTTTGACACTCCCTCCTTAAACTAGAGAATAGATAAAGTGAAAACTCCCATGCATAAAGGTTCTCGCCTCCCGGACTTTGCTAGGGTAGGGGGAGGGCAGATTGTACACAGTTTTACCTTTGCATTTTTGCAAGGTAGCTGTTTCCCAGATTCGGTCACAAGGAAGCAACCTTACCATTTGCCCCATGGCTTGCTCTCAAACTAGAGCATAGATATTAATCATATATAGTCACATGTTCATTGTTTAATTCAAGTTGTCTAGGTTGTATCCTATCAATTATTGTTTCTCACACTCTCAGTAAAGCACAGGGTAGATATAGCATGTCTCTTTTATGTTTAAATTTTATGCATATTGAGTTCTAGTAACAGTGAACTCTTTTCCCATTTCCTTTCATGGACATCACTTCTTATGCTTGAAAATGATTAGGTAGGAGCTGCTAGATTCCTGGATGTCTTTTCTGCATGTCTAAGCCATAATTCAGTGTTCTCTGGTTTTCTTGGCAAAATCACTTCAAGTCGATCATCAACACTGGGATACCTTCCCTCCATTGCTGAGTTGAAATCTGGATCTAATTTCTTCAGTTATGGCCTTCCTCTTATAAATTCTGTTCAATGCGAAGCCCCTAAGCGCAGCCTTATTGAGGAAAAAAGTATACAAGATCCTGCGAAAACTGCACAAAAGAAGTATGAGCTTCCTCGTATGCCACCTTGGTTTGGTTATGTTGGTAGTACTAAGCTATACCAGCCTCTTGCAAGGATTCTCCGAATTGCAGGTTTATCTTTAGTAGCAGGTGATTTCAAATTCAATGTTCTTTTTCTTGTAGCTCTGAGAGTTTGTCTTTTACCTGTATTAACTCTTGTTACCTTTGTTCGTCATTGCTAGATTGTAGAAATGAAGGGCTTCTGTGCCATGTGACCGAGATCCTACTTGGTTACTTCCGTAAATTGGTTTCGGAGCTCCGTTTAAAAGAATACAACAATGAAAGCTGGCAGTCTTGGTATGACAGGACTGGTTCTGGACAGTTATTGCGGCAAGCAAGTACAACTGCATGCATGCTAAATGAGATGATATTTGGTCTATCAGATCAAGCAGTTAATGATTTTGCTAGAATATTTCATAGGTCTGCTATAAGAAAAGTTCAGGTTCAGTCTTGCAAACTTGAATCTTTCTGGAAGATGCCGAAGGATAAAGGTTTAAGGAGTCATTTAGTTGATTGCATTGGTGGGATCTTACATGAATATTTATCTGCTGAGGTGTGGAATGTTCCAGTTGAGCGCGGAATTGCTGACTTGCAGCATAATGTTGTAGTTGAAGATATTAGTCTATACTTTTTCCAAGATGCCACAATGCTACATGAGGAAAGGCACTATTTCCATAGGCTGACATGACTGTTTATTCTCGGCAATTTGGTGTCTTTTTTTTACTTTTATCTCTAAAGCAGATTGATTTAACCTCAACAATGGCTTCTTTCTTCTGATTACAGGTTATTATTGAGGGAGTAGGAATCTTTAATCTGTGCCTTGGAAGAGATTTTGTTTCAAGTGGATTTCTTCATTCTTCTCTTTATTTATTGCTGGAGAATCTCAGTTACTCAAATTACCAAGTTAGAAATGCTGCAGATTCTGTCTTGCAAATTATTTCCACCACATCTGGCTATCAAACGGTAGTTTGTTATTCATGATACTGATTTATTTCCTAATTTTTTTTGCTTTTATGACTGCTGACTACTATCATACTTTAATTAATAGGTTGGAGAGTTAGTTTTGGAAAATGCAGACTATGTGATTGATTCAATATGTCGACAATTACGTCATTTGGACCTTAATCATCATGTGCCAAATGTGCTAGCATCCATACTTTCCTACATTGGAGTGGCTCACAAGATATTGCCTCTACTGGAGGAACTGGTATGACCATGTCCTCTTAATGTTGTTATAAGGCAACTGGCTTCCTCAATTTTAGGTGTTGTGATAATTCTTCTTTTAATGGCATTTAGTAGGTTTTGATGCATGTGCCAGGTATCTGATATTTTCTCCTTGTTCAAATACCAAAGAAAGGGGGATTACCTTAATAATGCTCAATTTGATTGGGAATTGTCTGTTTATAGTTGCGTTTTTTTGGTCTTTCTCTAAGCTCTATTTGCCTTGGATTATAAATTACTTTGCGTTGTTCCTTGTCTATGTACAAAGTAAAGAATCATGTTCCAACATGCTTAGACTTTATTGGTTAAAATCTTATGGTCTAATGATGTGCAATTGAACAGATGCGCTGTGTGTCAATGGATCTCGAAATACTGGGTAGACATCAACATCCTGATTTAACTATTCCATTCTTAAAGGTCTGTCGCAAGCTACCCCTTTCCTTCTGTGTGTTTGTGTGTGTACACTTTTTCCCCCTTAATCTAAATTGTGTCCTCATTTCCTTATTTTGTAGATTTTATTTAGATACCTACCTCATTCACCACCCCTTCCTCTATGGTTGGTTCGGTCCTTTTTGAAAATCTCTTTTAGGAACTACATTTTACAATTTTAGGGGTATATGCTACATGCCTTGGTTATAGTAGTAAATTTTGAATGTCATTTTATTCGGAATTTACACCGCAGACAACAAGCTTATGAAATCCAAATCATAATAAAGTTTTTTTTTTTGGTGAGTCATAATAAAGTTTTAGAGACTATTGTTGGTTGTGTTCAAATGGCCAGTCACAATGCTGGATACTGGGGAGAAGAAAGTGGATTGGATATGAATAATTTTGTTTTGTTTCTTTCTCTTGTCTGAGGACAAAGCTTCAGTTACTGGAATTGATAGAAAGATTAGGGATTTTGAGAACAAAAATGCTTTAGTTACCAGAATATATAGGGAGATTCAGGCAACCTGTTTCCAAGAATAAGAAGTCGTACACACAATTTTAACCATTGATCCGTTTATATCTAATGACTCACATATCTAATAAATTACAGCTATTAATATAAATAAAATCAACGGTTAAGATCGGGAGTGTAACTTATATTGGTGTAAATAATCCTACCATATATATATATAATGTAGAATTAGAGAGAAATACGGAGTACAAGTGGGTTGGAGGATAAGATATCCTCCTGAACTAGGACTGTAAGAAATATTATAGCAGAAATAACAAGCTTGATATCGAACAAGGAGATCCCCATGTAAGAAAAGCATGGGTAGAGCACTGAAGAGCCATTAAATGTTATTCCATCCTGTCTCAGCTCTAAACCATGTTGAAAGGATTGTTTTTCTAACTACCCCATCAGATGGTCCAATTAGGGTTTAAAAGAGTGAGGATAATAATTATAATTAAATGGTTACATATATGCTTAAAATTATTTTCAATGATTCCAGTCTTGTATCTTGACTGTAGCTAATGCATCCAATGCAGAAAGTGAAGAATTAATTGAATATTTTTATCGAGCCTATTTTAGCATTGGGAAACATAATATTGACTGGAGGTTGCTAGTACTACTTCCCATCATCTTACTTCAACGTCCACTTGGAAACAGCAACTCACCAAAGAGAAGCCACAAACATTATTCCTCCCTGGATCCCTTCACAAGTTTAGGAGGGAAGAGACTCTTAAAGATGCAGGCATTGCTCTCCAGCTAGTTGCACCAAAATTGCATAAACTTCACATCATTGAAAATTTATGTGTCTTTAATTTTAGCAAAACCTTTGCAGAAAATCATTAAAAACTGCTCCGAAGCACAAGGGTACACTCATTGGCCACTTTGGTGACCAAGGATCCCAACAAGGTTGTTCCATAGGAAAGTAGCTGCTTTACAATGCCAGAATCAGTGGCCAACTGTTTCTAAGTTAGATGTGCTCAATAGCACACATACAGAGGAAGAGCAGTGTGAGGCCTATGAAAATGCAACGTTAATAATTTGTAGTCTAAAATAATGATTACAAATTCTTTTCATTCTCCCGTTGTAAGGCTAGGTTATCAGATACCTCTAGTTGGAAAAAAATGCTACTCACCATGTAAGTTCTTGCTTTCCAATTCTGGTGATAGGTATGGACACGGCCAGTTATAGGTCTTCACATAAGAGCAAGTCATGGGGCCCTCATCTGTCATTTTGGTGTTCAAGCTATTTTTTATTGAAAAAGGAGAAAAATTGCAATTGGGTGAGATAAAGTATTCTCAAAAGCTGAGAAAAAAATAAAATAAAAAATTATAGAATCTTTTGGTCTTCCAGTTTATTTTGTTCATCATTTTCAGTTAAAAGTCTTGACATAGTTATTGTCTTCCATCTCATTATGCTGTGGTATGAAATTTCCCTTTTGGGGCTTTCTAGTCTTGGTATTTATTCTTAAGGAATTAGGAAAGCTCTTCCTAGTTGGAGTAGGATTACTTCAAACCAAAATAGGAATTCTTGTTCCAGTAGAATTTAGGTAAATCTGATCTATTGCATATAGATTTTTATGTGCATGCAATTTTGCTTTTGATTCAGATTATTATTATGGAAAAAGTGTGTATCATTTTAAAAGATGTAAAGTTGTGTCATTTTAAGTAAGAGAAAGAGATAGATAAATGAGGAGAGAGAGTGGACACAAAAATATAAAGGTGTGGGTTCCACCTCTTTGTGAGAGTGAAATGACATAACTTGTGTCATTTAAAAGGACAAACACTTTTCCCTATTATTATTGGTGTTTAGTTTTTGTTGAAATTATAGGGTTTAGGTAAAGAAGGAAAAAAAAAAAAAAGACGACTGTAAATAATAGTATGGTGAATATATGTTTGATAAGTGTAATGTCATACAATACCTTAACTCTAGACTCCTATTTATTCTATTATGTCAATTTCTAGCGTTACTAACAGTAAGCATAGGGGGTACGTAAGACAAGCCCACCAACACTAAGACAAATAACCCTATGACAGTTTTTAATCAAGCTATTTCCTCTGTCTCTTTGTATATTCTTCCTCTTCGTCTGGCAATAGAAAAGCCTCTAATACTGTCAATGAAACCAGATTTAGCACAGCTCTTTCAAAATATTTACAACTCAACATATCTACCAAGTTTGTGCTTTAAGAAGTGCTATGGCTATTCCTTTTGTAATTCATTTCCATTTCTTTAGCATGCATCTTTGGATATGTTAAGTATTAAAAAAATGGGTTTGGTGTTTGTCTTTTTAATGGACATAAATGCGTGTCATTTTAAGTGAGAGAAAGACACAAGTAATAGAAATCTATAGGAGAAAGAAAATGAGTATTTTTTTTAATTTAAATTTTAAATAAAAAAAATACTAGTTTGTGTCGTTCTCTCACTTAAAATGACACAAGCATATGTCCTTTATAATGATAAACATTTTTCCCTAAAAAAATATACTTAATTCTAATACCAGTAGGTGTCTGTAAATTGGTTAATTTCAGGCAGTAGCAGAAATTGCAAAGGCATCAAAACGTGAAGCTTGCCTGTTGCCCCCCCAGGCAGAGTCATTTGCCATAGATGTCAGGTCTATAATCTCCAATGCAGAAGAAACAACACAAGGTTCAGAATCACAATCCATTTTTCCAGATTGTTGTTTTTTATAATTTTCTTAGAAACTTGACATTGAATCTTGCATTGTTGACTTGAATACGAAATGCTTCCTTCAATTAGTAGCAGTCTCTAGCAGAGTTCACCTTTGGGTCCCTTCAATTTTTTCTAGTGATCAGCTTCCTTCTCCCATGTTGGCTTCGCAAACCAATGTTGCTTTTAAGATGCATGAGTACACCATGCAGCTCATGACCCCAAAATTATATGCTTCCTGCTTCAAAATGTGACTAAATATTAGTTTGATGTTTGGTTAGGTGCAGTGCAGATTGGATTTTCCTTAGGATGTATATATATTTTAAGATCTGCTTCCCTTGTGGAATTTGGATATTAAAATTTTTATCCCTTGACAATAAGAGAATGCCTTCAATTGGACTCTAGATTTCGGAAGCAAGTTCCATGATCCATCACAAGAATTAGAAGTGGCTGAGACTGTTGTGGAGCCAGCTAAGCTTCTTTTATAAGACCTACATTGCAGCTTCCACACGGAGTCTACAAACATTTGTATTGTTATTAATTTAAAATTTGCATGAGAAAAATTCAAATTTATTGCAATGAAACAAATGTTCTTCTTTAAAATGCTTCATGGATTGTAATTCCAAGCTACTGCCCTAAAATATTGAACCCAAGCTACCACCTCTATGCTCTTCCAGCCGCTCTACTTGGCATTTCATCCCTAAAATTACACAACTAGCAGAAGCGTATTTGGTCTACTGTTTTTATCTGCCTCTACAATTGTTCTCGCAACTTGTCTTCAATACTGCCATAAACAATTATGCCTCCACAAAGTTATGCAACACAAACATGCATGTGCCTCTGGATGAGGTCTCTCCCCAGCACACCATGATGTCTTGTCCCCTCAATTCTTTATCCCCAGAAGATAAAGAGAGGTTTATCCCCTGCTCGCCTCCATCTGAAGAAGTCTGTTTCCCCACAAGTCACCAGCCACCAGTCATCACCTGCTCAAGTTTGTCCTAGTCATTATCATGGTAAGGATCATCGTGTCTTCTTGGAGGTCTTGTGTGCTCTGGTGCACCAAGATGTGTAACACCCCTGCTATGCTCACCATATGGTCATTGCTGTTAACTTTGTCTTGTGAAAAGGAACACAACACTCTAGGTCACCGTCACACCGACAAAACATTCTATGGCTAGGAATGCAATACTTTTGCTATGCCTTTCAAGTTCATTGCTAGAGTCCATCATGTGTCTAGGATTAACAACAACTACATGGTGTCTTGATTCCTTCTCATGCTCACATTTGATCAAATACCACGAAAACTCATTAATGGCCTTGCATAGAGGTTTTGTGTAGATTACAGGGATCTCAACCATATAACAATGACTGATAAATTCCCTATGCCCATGATTGATGAGTTGTTGGATGAGCTAGGGGAGCTGTGATATTTTCTATATTGGATTTGAAATCGGGATACAACCAAATCCTGATGCGGAGGATATTGCGAAAACTGCATTTAGGACACACGAGGGCCATTACAAATATCTCGTAATGCCTTTTGGGCTAAAAAATGCCCCTTCTACCTTTCAATCATTGATGAATAATGATTTCAGACCATTTTTGCGAAGCTTTGTGTTGGTCTTCTTTGATGACATCTTGGTGTATAGCAAAGATGTTAATTCGCATGCTGAGCATTTAGCTTAAGTGCTCGAAGTTTTAAGGCAGAATGAATTAATGGCCAATAGAAAAAAGTGTAGCTTTGGGAAGGAGCTGGAGCATTTGGGACACATTATCAGTAACGAAGGAGTCAAGGAAGACCAAAGCAAGGTGGAAGTGATGAGATTGTGGCCATGACCCAAGAATTTAAAAGGGTTGATATGTTTTTTGGGAATTACCAGATACTATAGAAGATTTGTGAAAGATTATGGGTTGAAAGCAAGACCGTTGACCCAATTGCTCAAGAAGGACAACTTTGGGTAGAATGATCAGGCCGGAAATTCCTTTAAGGAGTTGAAACAGGTAATGATGAGACTGCCAACACTAACTTTACCCAATTTTGATAAGCAGTTTGTGATTGAAACAGACGTGTCCGGTTTAGGCATGGGTGCAGTGTTAATGCAAGATGCTATCCCTATAGCTTTCTTAAATCAAGCCTTTTCTGATCATGCTAGGAACTTGTCGGTATATGAGCGCGAACTTAAAGCCATTGTGTTTGTTGTGCACTGTTGCTCTACTATGTACAGCAACATGTAAAGAACCTTGGGATACACCACCCCAAAAGCTAGCTCAAAGGGTGGGAGTGCCCAAGACCTTATAAACTCCACATTAGTTGCACATATAACCAATGTGGGACTATATATCTCAACACGCCCCCCTCACACGAGAGCCCATTGGGCTTGAAGAGTGGACAGTGCAACAGGCCCAGCCTACCTGTGCTAAGAAACGCCACAAGAGAAAGTGGGGGGCGGCGAGGCTTTGATACCATGTAAAGAACCTTGGGATACACCACCTCAAAAGCTAGCTCAAAGGGTGGGAGTGCCCAAGACCTTATAAACTCCACATTAGTTGCACATACAACCAATGTGAGACTTCTATACTATGTACAGCAACACTCCCCCTCAAGCTGGAGCATATAGATCGTATGCACCAAGCTTGTTACATATCTGGTCTATCCTAGGTCCTCTCAAAGACTTAGTAAATACATCAGCTAATTGATCATTTGAGTTGACAAAACGAGTGACTATATCTCCTGAGAGAACCTTTTCCCTAAGGAAATGACAATCTATCTCAATGTGCTTAGTCCTTTCATGAAACACTGGATTTGAAGCAATATGCAAAGCAACTTGATTATCACAAATGAGAGATGTTGGGCCAGTGTCTCCAAACTTGAGTTCCTTCAGTAGCTGTTTTAACCAGATGAGTTCGCAGGTAGCTATGGCCATGGAGCGATATTCTGCTTCAGCACTTGATCTAGCAACTACACTTTGCTTCTTACTTCTCCAGGAAATCAAGTTATCTCCAACGAATACACAATACCCAGAAGTGGATCTTCTATCAATATGAGAACTTACCCAATCAGCATCTGAGTATCCTACAACTCTGGTATGACCTTTGTTTTCATAGAGAAGACCTTTGCCAGGAGCAGTCTTGATGTACTTGAGGATACGGATTACTGCATTCCAGTGATCTTCACAGGGAGAATTCAAGAACTGACTTACTACACTGACTGCAAAAGAAATGTCTGGTCGAGTAACTGTGAGATAGTTCAGTTTCCCAACCAATCTTCTATACCTTTCTGGATCAGAAAATAGCTCCCCCTGATTTGGTAAAAGCTTGACATTTGGATCCATAGGAGTATCAACGGGCTTAGCATTTAACAATGCTGTTTTCTCAAGAATATCCATAGCATATTTTCTCTGTGATAGTACAATGCCATCTTTGGATTGGGCCACTTCTATCCCTAAGAAATATCGGAGTCTTCCAAGGTCCTTTGTTTCAAAATGATGGCACAAATGTTGTTTTATCTGAGTTATGCCATGAGTATCATTACCTGTAATGACGATATCATCAACATATACTACCAAATAAATAGAACCTGAATCAGAATGTCTGTAAAAGACTGAGTGATCAGCCTTACTTCGAGTCAATTGAATCTGAAATATATTGTATATTCAAGTATATGAGTCTGTACAAGGAGGCTCTCTATTTATAGAGACTAAAAGACCTAATGGGATGACCTAATGGGCCAAGCCCACAATCTAGACTATTCTAGACTATTCTAATAATAAATTAATATTATTTCTAACACTCCTCCTCAAGCTGGTGCGTATATATCAAAAGCTCCCAGCTTGTTACAAATATGATCTATTCGGGGACCTCTAAGAGCTTTAGTGAATACATCTGCAAGTTGATCATTGGAATTGACAAATGCTGTCTCGATCTCCCTTGACTGGATCTTTTCTCTAACAAAATGACAGTCAATTTCTATATGCTTGGTCCTCTCATGAAAGACTGGGTTAGAGGATATATGCAAAACGGCTTGGTTGTCACAAATGAGCTTCATAGGCCTTTGTTCACAGAGATGGAGTTCCTTCAGCAATTGACTCAGCCAGATGAGCTCACAGGTTGCATTTGCCATTGCCCGGTATTCTGCTTCCGCACTGGATCTTGCGACCACAGTTTGCTTCTTACTCTTCCAAGAGATCAAATTTCCTCCGAAGAGAACACAATACCCTGAGGTGGATCGTCTATCTGAAGGAGAACCTGCCCAGTCAGCATCTGAATAACTAGAGATCTCTGAACTCCCTTTATTTGTATATAATAAACCTCTTCCTGGCGCCTTTTTAATATATCGGAGAATTCTAATAACTGCATCCCAATGGGAGTCACAAGGAGAATCAAGAAATTGACTTGCAACACTCACTGCGAAGGAGATATCTGGCCTTGTCACAGTAAGATAATTCAATTTTCCAACTAGTCGGCGGTAGCGACTAGGATCTGGCAGTGGCTCCCCGTCTTGGTAATAACTTAACATTGGGGTCCATAGGTGTATCAATGGGTTTACAACCTAACATGCCAGTCTCATCTAGGATATCCAGTGCATACTTCCTCTGACAGATGGAAATGCCCCGCCTAGACTGTGCAACTTCGATCCCCAAGAAATATCGAAGTCTGCCAAGATCTTTGGTCTGAAATTGATTGAATAAATGCTTTTTCAACTTATCAATCCCGGTCTGATCCCTGCTTGTAATGATAATGTCATCAACATAGACCAGGAGATAAACGCACTGGCCAGAAGAGTTATGCCGGTAAAAGACAGAATGATCGGCTTTGCTTCTGATTAATCCAAAGGATTCAACAACTGAACTAAAGCGGCTAAACCAGGTCCGAGGAGATTGCTTCAGGCCATATAAAGATTTCCGAACTTTACATATCATTCCAGAACTCTCCCCCTGAGCAACAAAACCTGGTGGTTGCTCCATATAAACTTCCTCCTGCAAGTCACCATGTAGAAAAGCATTCTTAATATCAAGTTGGAGAAGGGGCCAGTGATGAATGGCGGCAAGGGCAAGAAACAGGCGAACAGAAGCCATCTTAGCAACAGGAGAAAAGGTATCCCCATAATCAAGACCAAAGATCTGTGTGTATCCCTTGGCCACTAAGCGAGCTTTAAGGCGATCAACAGTGCCATCAGGACCAACTTTAACTGTGAACACCCATCGACAACCAACAACAGACTTCCCGGGAGGAGCACGAACAAGATCCCAAGTGCCATTGGAGTGAAGTGCCTGCATTTCATCAAGCATCGCCTGGCGCCACCCTGGATGAGATAGTGCTTCACCTGTGGTTTTAGGGATGGAAACAGAAGAGATACTAGAAACAAAAGTAAAATGTTGTGAAGAAAGTTTGTCATAACTCAAGAAAGAATAAAGGGGATGAGGATTTCGAGTGGATCGAATACCTTTCCGAAGGGCAATGGGAGGAGTCTCTGATGGAGGATCCGGAGGAGAAGAGCCGATGGGAAGGGGCGATGAGTCATCAAGAGGCAAAGTCGGAGGAGGTGCAGGCTGACGACGCTGGTATGTGAGGAGAGGACGATCTGCAGGTATGGAGGTAATTGGTTGCTCCTCTGGAATAGGGTCACCTGCAGCTGGTAAAGACAAATCAAGAAAAGGAACAGGAAGGACCTGATCAACTTGGGACACTGGAGACGAAGTAGAGTGAAAATGCTGCTGATCAAGGAAAGTGACATCAGCAGAAACGATATAACGCTTGAGATCAGGAGAATAGCAACGATACCCTTTTTGAAAACGTGTATACCCAAGGAAAATACATTTGAAGGCCTTGGATGTCAACTTGTCTTTACCTGGAGTAAGATCATGAACAAAACAAGTACAGCCAAAAATATGTAAAGACAGAGGATAAGAAGGTGCTCCGGAAAACAAAATACTGTGGGGAACATCATTATTTAGCACAGAAGAGGGCATGCGGTTGATAAGGAAACATGAGGTGATAATAGCATCTGCCCAAAAACGGAGTGGGACGTTCATATGAATGAGAAGGGTACGTGCAGTTTCAACTAGATGTCTATTTTTACGTTCAGCGACTCCATTTTGTTGTGGAGTGTGGGGACAGGTAGTCTGGTGTATCGTCCCTTGTGTATCCAGAAATTTAGAAAATTCAAGAGACACATACTCTTTTGCATTATCACTGCGCAAGATTTGAATAGAAGCACCAAATTGAGTTTTTATTTCTGCACAAAACTTTTGATAAATTGAAAATAACTCAGAACGATTTTTCATTAAATAAACCCAAGTGCAACGGGAGAAATCATCAATAAAGGTGACAAAATACTGAAAACCCAAAACAGACGTTGTTCGACTCGGACCCCAAATATCAGAATGAACAATAGAAAAAGGAGCATCAGCTCTTTTATTGACTCTATTAGCAAAGGAGGAGCGAGTGTGTTTTCCTTGCTGACAAGAATGACAGTTTAAAGACTTAAGATTGGATAAAAAGGGAACCATATGCTGAAGCTTGGAGAGGTTTGGATGACCCAGACGGCTGTGAATTAGCTCAGGAGACTCTGTGAGAGAACAGGCTACTGGAGAAGGTGGTGCAATCAGATAGTAGAGACCTCGTGACTCAACGCCTGCTCCAATCGTCTTCCCCGTACCCGAATCCTGCATAGAAAAGGATTGTTTAGAGAAGGTAATAGTACATGAAAGAGAATGAATCAACTGGCTAACAGAGATTAAATTAAAAGGAATGCCAGGTATATAATAAACAGAACTCAAAGTTAAAAGGGGAGTTGGGTTGGCTTCCCCAATTCCACGAGCAGGAGCCTTAGTGCCATCAGCAAGAGTGACAGGGGGTAGGTTATTAGAATAAGAAAGTGAAGTGAAGAGATCTTTATTACCACAAAGATGATGAGTAGCACCTGAGTCTATTATCCAGGGTCCAAGAGATGATTGATAAAAACAAGCAACATGATTACCAGTGTCTTGAGTAGGATGCTGAGAAGAAACCTTCTTGAGAAGTGCCTCATAGTCGGCACTTGAAAGAGTTACTAATCCAGTTGAAGGTGGCGTAACATCAGTTTGAGCAAATTTGGCAGACGGTGGCTTCAAATGTTTACTTCCTATAGCAGCGTTCTTCAAAATGCCCAAGATTCTGGCAATAATTGCAACGAGGCCTCTGTCTGCGGCCACGTCTGCGACCGCGTCCACTGTTCCAATTGGAATCACTGGCCCGAGAAAAGAATGGAGATGGGGTAGTACCGGAGATGATGCCAGTCGTGTTTTTGGACGCATTATTTGAGCCCTCCATCACAAAATAAAAGGAGATGACCAGAAAATAGCAAAGAACTACAAGAAAGCAAGAAATCGCGCAAAAACGTTGCACAAAAGTGTCCAAACAACGGGTTTTTCACTGATATCTTTCAAACGGATGGGACCCACAACGAACGGAGACCAGATCTGGAAAGAGGGTGAGGAGGCGAGCAAGATGGTGGTGGTCCGGCCTGGAACGGTGGCCGGACGGTGGCTCACGCGCCGGAACAGTGGTTCGGCCGCCGGAGACTTCCACCGGCGCGTGGCGGCGCGTGGATGCTCCGATCAACACGCGGCTTGGACAGACAGGGTCGCCTCCCTGAGCCGCTCCTGATCGCGTGGTGGTTGGTCGGAAAAGTCGCCGGAAAAGCAGTCTGACGGCGGTGAACAGTGGCGGACGGTGGTTTTGTGGCGGTTTCCGGCGATGAACGGAGGCTGACGATCTTTTTCCTGATGATACGAGGTTGAGGACAAGAAATTTGTGACTAAATAAGGGTTAGGTGTGAAAGGATGGTTGCCGGTATGATGCACGGCAGTAAAAAGAAAGGAAAAGATATATATGCGGAAGCAGAGCCCTCAGATCGAGAGCTCTGATACCAAATTGAATCTGAAATATATTGTATATTCAAGTGTGTAAGTCTGTACAAGAAGACTCTCTATTTATAGAGACTAAAAGACCTAATGGGATGACCTAATGGGCCAAGCCCACAATCTAGACTATTCTAGACTATTCTAATAATAATAAATTAATATTATTTCTAACAAAAACCATCACAAAAGTCATTAACAATGCACAGAACAAACCAGCCGTTTGAAGGATCTGTTGTATGAAGTTTTCCTTGAATTCTCGAGATCTGGTTTGGCACGATCCAGAGTCTACAAAACAAACGTAGGCTTCATTACAAGTTATGCTATGGAAGTCAACAAATCTTTTAAGAACAAATGACCTCTAATGCATTTATCTCAGAAAAATTGCAATTAATCAGAAACGTAGACATGGTTTATCATGAGCCAATGCACCAGAATAAGTTCACTTTTACCATACAAATTCTTCAACGGATTTAAAATAACTTTTGTGGGATTTTAGCTGGGTTCTAGGCTGCCAATAATATCTACCTAACTAAGCGCATTCCTTTGCAACAACCAAAAGCCAATGTTATGACAAAAAAAAACATCCCAATAAAGCATATAGCTGACTATTAAAGTAAAATCCATTATTACTAATCAAGTATATTCAGCTGCTATGTCAACCTATTAGTATGAGATACTACAAAAGATTTACTGCAAAAAGAAAAAATATGCAAGATTACCTGAATCAAGGACTCCACTCGACGCCGCATCCGCGTATGCATAAATCCTTCTGAACACTGACAAATACGCATAATATAGATTGGGATCAGACATCCCTTTTTTTCTTATTACATGGGATCAAACATCTTTTATGCAGGTTTATTGTAAAACATAAATTCTACCATTGAACAGCCAAATATATACCGGTATTAGCAGAAACTTCCAACTCCTTTAACTAATTTAATCCCCCACTTTCGTAATACTTCTCCTTCCATCTGTTCTATATACAAAAACTTACTTTTAAGTTTAAATCTATATTCATAAATGCCATATCACCATATCCTCTCTCCACCACCTTCTCCCAGTGCCCCTCTTTTTGTTTTTACTAATAGTAATGATACTTCAAATCAGTTAAATTATCTGTAAAATGATTTATGAACCTTTTTTGTAAAACAAAAAAATATTTTTTTGGTTTCATTCAAGGTTGTTTTAAATGCTGTATATCTAAACATTTTATACAGTAAAAAAATTCATTTTTACTTTTTCCATTTCCTATCATTCTACCCTAAGCACAACACAGATTGAGTCCTTGGCTAGCATCTATAGAGTTAACCTCTTTAAATAGAGGACTTTTGTACAGTACATTCATACATTATAATTTGTAAAGAACCTTGGGATACACCACCCCAAAAGCTAGCTCAAAGGGTGGGAGTGTCCAAGGCTTTATAAACTCCACATTAGTTGCTCATACAACCAATGTGGGACTATATATCTCAACACGCCCCCTCACACACGAGCCCATTGGGCTTGAAGAGTGGACAATGCAACAGGCCCAGCCTACCTGTGCTAAGAAACTCCACAAGAGAAAGTGGGGGACGGCGAGGCTTTGATACCATGTAAAGAACCTTGGGATACACCACCCCAAAAGCTAGCTCAAAGGGTAGGAGTGCCCAAGGTCTTATAAACTCCACATTAGTTGCACATACAACCAATGTGGGACTATATATCTCAACAATATTCAAAATATCAAAAAAATAGAATATCCAACTCTTCGACGCTATCTATCTCGGCTGATGTTTTTTACTTTGAATCAAATCCCTACTTTCGGTCCTTTTCTTTCACCCCTGAGTCGATCTCAACTACCTTACCTTTTCCTCCTGTCTCGGTTGAGTTCACGCGACCACTACAGTTTACTCCTCTATAAATGACAAGGTTTCAGTATGTCCCTTACAAGACTATCATTGTCGACCGTGCCCACCTCCGCCACCTGAGATTGCACCTACTCCTATTGCTACTGAGGTTCCTGCTGACTCTATTCCAGCACCTTCTCCGCCTCCAGCTCTAGCCTTGCCTCTTAACAGTGACCTACTAATTGTTCTCCACAATGGTACTTGTACTTCTCATAATCCTTCACCTCATTATCTTAATTCGAGTGACAATTGTCTATCACCTTCACATTTTGCTTGTGTGGTAACTATTCCAAAGACTATAGGGAATGCTTTATCCCATTTAGGATAATGGTAGGCTATGATTGATTAAATGTGTGCATTTCAGAGCCGTGACACTAAGGGCATTGTTCCCCTACTGCTAGCAGAGTCTGTTATTGGTTGCTAGTGGATATTCACTGTTAAGGTTGGCCTTGATAGATAGGTCGATTGTCTCAAAGTGTAACATCTCGGACGCCAACAAGGGTGGGGGGTCGATATTCCTTTGGCACATGGGTTGAGCTGTACCACCAGCCCGGATAAAGCCCAGTGTCTGGAGTCCAGCCCGCTAAGGTGGGAGTGGTTGTGACAGTAACAAAAAGGCTCCTTACAGACTTCCAGCGGGAAGAGTACATGAATGAATCGAATCAACACCTGAACTAGAGGAATCCAGAGGCTATGCAGGTATAGGACTATACAGTTAAAGATAGCTTAAAGGAATTAATATGTACTACATATACTAACAAGATGCATCTATTTTTCGATGGCCCATAACTTAAGAACTGCATAGTTAAGCGTGCTTGACTTGGAGCAATTTTGGGATGGGTGAACTCTTGAAAAGTTTCTCAGAAAGTGTGAGTGAGGACAAAGCACGCTGAAAAGTCTAGTGTTGGTTTGTGGGGACAATCATTTGATCCTGCAAGCGGCCAGGCATTACACAAAGCTTGATTGGTGACAAAATGGTATACACATGTGGTGAAAATAGCATTTGTTCGCCTCTTTTTTACTATGGCTACTATTCTTCATTGGACATTTTATCAATTAGATACAAAATATTCTTTCCTCCAAGGTGATCTGTCCGAAGAAGTCATACGGAGCATCCTTAGGGAGAGTCTTATGTCCTAGTTTGTCTCCAGTACATGTCTTTTTATGGACAATCTCCAAAAGCTTGATTGGAACGCTTAGCGCTGTTGTTCAACAGTTTGATTTGACTCAAAATGAGGCTGACAACTTAGTTTTGTATCGCCATTAAGCTACAGAATGCATTTATTTGGTGGTGTTTGTAGATGACATAGTCTGATACAATTCCACCTAAGTTCTTGGCTTACTGTAGGAAGCGTTTCAGAGAATTACACTCTATATGCAAGGTAAACAATATGGTTAATGCTGACCTGTCCACTGCTGAGTCACCATCAAGTGAAGAGAAGGCACTGAATGCTGAATCACTACCAGGGGAAGGGAGCGGAACCAAAAAACGGTTGGAAGAAAGAGAATACGAAGAGGAGAAGGAAAGGAGGCATCTTTGGACAAATGGAAATTATGGGCTTTTGGGAGAGATCAGGGGCTCTCCAACTCCTCTGAATTTATCCTTTATTTTTTGTTATTACTCAATTGGTGAATGTTAAATTGTTTCTAAACATTAGTTTGTCTTTGAAGATTGTTTATATTCTGAGAATAGCAATTTGCTTTTGAAATTTACGTTCCGTGTAGCTACATTTCACAATACACAGAATTGAAATACAGATTCCCATTTACAGTTTACATACTCTTCTTGGAATTTAAATTTTACAAGTGTTACAATTGGTATCAACGCTCTTTTATGGGAGCGCTGAATGGTTCTTACTAGGACTATGGATAACCAAGTAAAAGCAATGGAGGCAAGAATAGGTAGGACAGAGGAAGGAGTCCATCGAGTTGAAGCTGGGCTAGCAGAGGTGCTCAGATCTCTTCGAGAACTTAGAGATGAACGACGTTCACCAAGTCGTTCAAGCAGAAGTCGAGACGGACGAGGGAGGAGAGAATCTCCAGAATCCATTGACGGAGAAAATTATGGAATGCGTAGAGGAGAGAATCTTGGGAGGAGGCTGGAACTTCCAACATTTTCTGGGGATAATGTATATGACTGGCTGAATCGAGTTAATAGGTACTTTGAGGTGAATCGTTTGAATGATAGGGAGAAACTTAGGGCGGTGACGGTTGTTTTGGAAGAAGAAGCCCTCCATTGGTACCAATGGTGGGAGAGGAACACCATGCAAGCTACCTGGGGGTCTTTCCATACAGAGGTGCTGAGCAGGTTCCAACCAAATTTGGAGGGGAATCCTTTACACGAATTGCTGAGCCTACGTCAATCAAGGACAGTTTAAGAGTATCGAAGAGATTTTCAGAGAATTACTGGGACCTTGGAGCACGTTGACGACGAAATTCTTCGTGGAATCTGGTTGAGTGGGCTGTCAAACTGCATACACGAGGAACTTCTGATGCAACCCTTAGATTCGTTATGGTGTAACAGCTTGTTACGTACCGGTATTGTTAACATTGATTATGATATTAAGCGCAGTTATAATCACAGCAGTTCATTTATTGTTTTAAATGCTCGCGTAATGGCAATGAAAATTTTTCCTTTTCATTACGCGAGCATTTAAAACAATAAATGAACTGCTGTGATTGTAACTGCGCTTAATATCATAATCAATGTTAACAATACCGGTACGTAACGGGCTGTTACAGTCAGTGCTGATGAGGAAGGCACAAAGAATTGAGAAAAGGAATTGGGCATGGGCTGGCCAAATTGGGAGGGTTTTCGAAGGGGGCCCAAACTCCTACGGCCTGTTCACCCAATATCAGAACCACTAGGTTTTATGGGCCAGCAAAACGTGGGCCAAATTAACTCAAGAACCGGGTTTGCTCATAATAACTCCAACCAACCCACTCCAACGCAGGAAGCTTCGCGAATGAAGACAGCTCATAACCCTAGCTCTGTAATCCCAGCCACACATCAGCCACCCGAGAGTCAAGGCAGCACCAACAATTGCAACGGCAACCGTCGTTTACCTCAGGCAGAGCTGCAAGAGAGGTCACACAAGGGTTTGTGTTTTCATTGTGAAGAGAGATGGAATCCTAGCCATCGGTGTGCGGCGAAGCACCTGAATATTCTGGCGGTAAACGACGAAGGAAAGGAAGAAGACATGCAAGGAAACGAAACTGGTGGGGAGGTCGCGGTCCAAGGCGAGGAGATGTTGCAGCTATCTTTGCACAATTTGATGAGGCTGACAACGAGAAAAACAATGCGTCTGTTTGGAGAAATAAAGGGAAAGCGGGTCATAGTTCTGATTAACAGTGGCGCGTCCCATAATTTCATCAAGACGGATTTGGTTGAAGGGTTTCAGCTAGAGACAGTAGCTACACCAACGTACAAAGTCGAAATAGGAAGCGGAGAGCGACTAAAGTGCAGCGGGGTTTGTCGAAGGGTTAAAATAGAGATACAAGGAGTTGCGATTATACAGGATCTGTTCGTTTTCAATTTAGGTGGGCTAGATGTAGTTCTGGGAGTGTATTGGCTGAAGGATCTTGGTAACGTGAAGGCCAACTTTCGTGAACTAATTTTTAGCTTTAGGCATGAAGGGAGGGAGGTGAAATTTAGAGCTGAACCTGAGTTGTCCAGGAGCATAGCATCTCTCAAATCTACAGTGAAGGCAATTAAGGGGGAAGGAGAAGGGTATTTCTTGCAACCAAAGATTGAGAGCGGCCACAAGAATAAGGGGCAAATGGACTAGGCTGAGTTGAACTTGATATTGGAAGAGTACGCTGATGTCTTCGCCACTCCAACGGGACTGCCACCTAAAAGCAGTCGCGATCATGCTATTGTTCTTAAACCTGGCAGTGAGGTCCCGAATATCAGGCCATACAAGTATCCTTTTTATCAGAAAGAGGAAATAGAGAAGAATATTCTTGAATTGTTGAATTCTGGTTTTATTAAACTAAGTGTGAGCGCTTACTCAAGTCTCGTGATCTTGGTCAAGAAGAAAGACAATAGTTGGAGGGTATGTGTTGATTATCGGAAACTAAACAAAATGATAGTACCAAATAAGTTTCTGATGCCCATTATTGACGAGTTGATTGATGAGATTGGAGAGTCTTACATCTTCTCGAAACTGGACTTAAAATCCGGGTTCCACTAAATCCGTATGAAGGAGGATGACATAGAGAAGACGGCTTTTAGGACCCACGAAGGGCATTACGAGTATTTAGTAATGCCCTTTGAGTTGACAAAACGTGCCCTCGACTTTTCAAGCTTTAACGAACGAAGTCCTCTGGCCGTTTCTTCGGAAGTTCGCCTTGGTCTTCTTTAATGATATATTGTTGTATAGTAAGACCAGGGTTGATCATTTGCAACACTTACGAATGGTTTTGCAAACGTTGAGGGAACAACAACTATTCGCTAACCAAAAGAAGTGCCCTTTCGGACAGACACAAATTGATTATTTGGGGCATATAATCAATCGTGGAGAAGTAGCTGTAGATCCGGCCAAAACAACAGCAATGCACGAATGGCCAACTCCTAAGAACGTGAAAGGGCTGAGAGGGTTCCTAGGACTGACGGGATAATATAGAAAGTTTGCCAAAGGCTATGGGATGCTTGCCAAACCGCTTACGGATCTGTTGAAGAAAGATTATTTTCACAGGAATGATGAGGCCCAAGCTGCTTTTGAACACCTTAAGACAGTCATGTGTAATCTGCCCACGTTATCCCTTCCTGACTTCAGCAAACAATTCACTGTGGTGACCGATGCATCAGGCAAAGGAATTGGGGTTGTGTTAATGCAAGATGGGCGGCCTTTGGCTTTCATCAGTCAGGGATTTTCACCACGTTCCCAAGGGAAGTCAGTTTATGAAAAGGAATTAATGGCGCTGGTATTTGTTGTGCAGAAATGGAGACACTACCTAATGGGCAGGCATTTTGTTGTCAAAACCGACCAAAAAAACCTGAAGTACTTGATGGATCAAAGAGTTTTGGGAGAGGACCAACAAAAGTGGACATCAGAATTGTTGGGATTTGATTTTGAGGTGCAATATCAGCCAGGTCGTGAGAATGTAGTGGCTGATGCGCTCTCGCGTGTGCACTATTTTTCCACTTATGTGGTCTCGTTGCCGCTGATAAAGCAGATTGAAGAGGAGCAACAAACAAACCCCCACCTGAGGCAGATTATTCTTGATTTGCTACATGACCCAGCAAGCCACCAAGGATTTTGAGTTCAGGGAGGAAGGTTAATGCTTAAGGATAGACTGGTGGTATCAAAAAAATCCCCACTGATTGCAGTTCTCCTTCGGGAATTTCATGACACCCCTGTGGGGGGACACTTAGGGTTCTTTAAGACTTTCAAAAGGATCTCGAATCTAATATAATGGGAAGGAATGAAGAAAACTATTCAAGCTTATGTCTCTCAATGTGTTGTCTGCCAACAGAATAAGGCCTCTAACTTGACACCAGCGGGACTATTGCAGCCACTCCCAATATCGGAGCAGGTATGGGTTAATGTATCTTTAGATTTTGTTGGGGGATTACCTAAGGCTTGTGGAGTGGATACAATTCTAGTGGTAGTAGATAGGCTTTCAAAGTACGCCCATTTTTTGCCATTATGTCATCCATATAGTGCGCAAGAGGTGGCATTGCTTTTTATTAAAAATATTGTTAAGCTGCATGGCTTCCCACAGTCCATTGTTTCAGACAGGGATAAAGTTTTCCTTAGTCATTTATGGTCGGAACTCTTTAAACAGGCTAGAACTTATCTGCGATTTAAACGGGCAAACGGAGATTGTGAATAAATGCTTAGAGACTTATTTACGGTGTTTTTGCCAGCCTCAGCCCAAACAGTGGCCTAATTGGCTACATTGGGCAGAATATTGGTACAATACCACATATAAGGCACCTACTGGAATCACCCCATTTAAGGCTTTATATGGGACTAATCCTCCATCCTTATTTCGAGCTGGGCAAGGTACTAGAGTGGCACAAGTGAAAAAGATGTTACAAGAAAGAGACGTTATGCTACAGGAACTAAAGCAACATCTGATTTTGGCTCAAAATCATATGAAGATCCAAGCTAATAAACACAAGAGATGTGGAGCTGGACATCAATGATATGGTTTATTTACGGATTCAACCATATAGGCTGAATCACCACCAGGGGAGGGGAGCGGAATCAAAAAACAGTTGGAAGAAAGAGAATAAGAAGAGGAGAAGGAAAGGAAGGAGGCATCTTTGGACAAATGAAAATTCTGGGCTTTTGGGAGAGATCAGGGGCTCTCCAACTCCTCTGAATTTATCCTTTATTTTTTGTTATTACTCAATTGGTGAATGTTAAATTGTTTCTAAACATTAGTTTGTCTTTGAAGATTGTTTATAGTCTGAGAATGGCAATTTGCATTTGAAATTTACGTTCCATGTAGCTACATTTCACAGTACAGAGAGTTGAAATACAGATTCCTATTTACAGTTTACATACTCTTCTTGGAATTTAAATTTTACAAGTGTTACATAGTCATTACAAGTAAAACATTTCTATCATCATTTTCAGACAAAAGATCTAGGAAGGCTTCAATACTTCTTAGGAATAGAGGTAGCCTAATCCAAAGATGGCATTATAATATCCTAGCAGGGAAGTATGCCATGGACATCATTCAGGAAACAATTGTGTTGAATGCAATGCTAGTTGAAACTCCTATGGATCCAAAAGTTAAGTTTCTATCAAACCAAAGGGAGCCACTCTCAAATCCAAAGAGATAGAGATAAGTTGGGAAGTTAAATTACCTCATAGTCACTCGTCCAGAGATCTTATTCACGGTTAGTCTACAAAGTCACTTACTGAATTCTCCTTGTGTAGAACATTGGAATGTAGTGATTCGTATTCTCAAGTACATTAAAGCAGCTCCTGGAGAAGGTCTTATCTATGGAGATAAAGGTCAGACATTGATTGGGTATATTGTCTATCAATAGGAGATCCACTTTTGGGTAGTGTATTCATTAGAGATAACCTGATTTCTTAGAAAAGAAACAATGCAATTGCAAGATTAAGTGATGAAGCAAAAAATCGAGTCATGACATCATCTACTTGTGATAGAAAGAGATTGGGGGAGATGTAGCTCATAAGATTCAAGCTGGGATGAAGAAATGAAGGAATGCTTTAGGCGTTACTTGTGATAGAAAGGTGCCTCTCAAGGCTCTGAGGAAAATTCTACAGAACATCTATTGGACCAAAAATGCTTTAGTGAACCAAATGTTATGCGGTAAAATGCTAACAAGAGTATAAACTAAGTGTTGTGGAGATACAATGTTTGTGGTGGATAAATGGACATAGCAAACTTTTCAATTGCAGCAGCGCAAACCTCTACCAAATCCCATTTTTAGCATCATGGCCATACTAGTCTATTATAGTGTAACACTGGCCTGAATTGCAGCCATAAGGACTGTGATGCTTCTGCATGATTCAAATCTTTGTTTTTATTTATTTTTTTCTTACTTTGAATGAATCAACCCCACTAGATGACATTTCACACCAGGAAAACTAGAGCACAATAACAGCCAAACAAACACTGAAACAGAGCACAATTAAACAGCTAAACCAACAAGAACACAAAGTAGAAACAGCAAGCATGGAAGCAAAAATAACCAGCAAGCACTCATCCAGATCAAAACAGAAACATATGAAAGGAGGGAAGAGTTCAGCCCCAACCATCTGAGACGACCCACATCACTAAGCACCCAGCTATCCAGCCGTCACCTAGCAGTCAGCAAGTACCCAATCAAACCACCCACATATCAAAGCACCCAAGCAAGTAAAATGAGAGGTGGGGCCGAATGAGAGATTGCGGTTGAATGAGATATTGTGGTAGAATGGGACGTTCAGATGAGGTTGAATGAGATAATGAGGTCAAATGGGGCATTTAGATTTGGGTGGGTTCAGTATTTTCTCAAAAATCAGTTGCTCTGCCACTTTTATTGGGACTTTCATTGCTCTGCCACTTACAAAGATCAAAGCTCCTATATGATCTTGCTCAACAATCCTATGTTTATCCCACCAAACCAAGTTGGTCGATGTAATCAGGATCAAAGCTCCTACAAAAGATCCTAAGATCATGTGGTCCTAGAAGGTAAATTATGATCTTGACAACCTTGATTACAGCATTTTTACGGTGGCCGCTTTGCACCACATTCTGCATTAACTACTTTGGAACATACAAGATAGGATTTTCCTGCAAAAGATCATGTGGTCCTAGAAGGTAAATTATGATCTTGACAACCTTGATTACAGCATTTTTAAGGTGGCCGCTTTGCACCACATTCTGCATTAACTACTTTGGAACATACAAGATAGGATTTTCCTGCAAAAGATCCTACGATCATCTGGTCCTACAAGGTAAATTATCATTATGATCTTGACAACCTTGGTTACAGCATTTTTAAGGTGGCTGCTTAGCACCACATTCTGCATTAACTACTTTGGAACATATAAGAAAAAAAAAAGAATTAGGAATGAATGTATTTAACAGAAAGTTAGAATAGCACCCACCTATTGAGGAAAATCACAACATCTCACCTAAGATAGTTTGGCCAAGTGAGAAGACTAATATAGGCCTTATTGAGTTGATCAAATGGAGCTGATAAACAGAGGTAGAGGAAGACCAAAGACCCCAAGACCCCCTGATCTAAATGGTTTTTCCAAAAATCTGGTTTTTGATACAACAGAGTGGCATCATTTAAATCTGTACAAGCAACATTTTCTTCTCTCTTTCTATAAAAAAAAGAAGTATTATGACAGTCTCACAAACAGCCCTTTGCAAAAATGCAAAGGTAAAGCAACGTACAATCGACCCTCACACCTACCCTTGCAAGTCAAGAAGCCTTGTGCACCGGGGCGGAGACACACACAACCTATGTATATTTGTCTTAAAATAATTAGATAACCAAGTACCCAACTAGCTCAGTTTATTGTCTGTTGATTTATTTGTGTTGTCACACAATAAATGGATAAAAAAATGAAGATATTCGATAAAAGATAGGAGAAGTATCAATGGCAAAAAAATATGATAGATCATAGATTGAGATGACCTAGGCATATTCTTCGAAGACCCCTAGATATTCCCATAAGAACAAAAGTTTGTTACTAAGAGCATGACACAAAGAGAGGAAGAGTCTACCAGAATTTACTTGGGGGAAAATAGTAACACAAGAGTTCATGGAGTGGGAAATATATTGACATGCAGTTCGTGTTAGGACAAAGTAGAGAAAAGCTATTAGCATTGTTAAGGAATAAACCGATTATTTCTTCACAATGGCAATTAGGTCAAGATGATGTCAAAATTATGTACCAAAAAAAAAAAAAAAAAAGATGACGTTAAAATCCCGACCTAAAAAATGCAAAAATATAATTCAATGTAAAAGATGGTAATATATTTTATATGACGCCAAATAAAGTATGCAACTGAAGAAATTTGGTTCAAAGAAACCCCCTACCTTAACATGATAGCTAACATAGGCATGAAAAGTTGATAGACTCCACACTGTACGATCCAGTTTCTGGCCTTCAACATGACGAGGGAAGATAACTGCAGAGTTGAACATGTTACATTGCAGTGATACTAGCAAAAAGAAATGAAATAAACATTGTGACACTTTTCCAGACACTAACCAAATGTTACAAATCCTGCATTTGCAGATAATGCATCAGTGGAAACTCCTTTCAGTTCCAGTGGAGGAGTAAAAGACCACGAACAAGGAGGGGTATTATTGAGTCCAGCTGTACGCCTAGCTTCGACAAATTCCTAAATTATAACAATCAAACAATCAAAATTGAGCAAAGAACCACATAAAGAATAGTTTACAAGATGCAACAAACATCCCCCTCCCCCGCCCGCCCGCCCGCCCGCCCGCCTAGCTTCGACAAATTCCTAAATTATAACAATCAAACAATCAAAATTGAGCAAAGAACCACATAAAGAATAGTTTACAAGATGCAACAAACATCCCCCCCCCCCCCCCGCCCTTCTCTCTCTCTCTCTCTGTGGAAGATTAAAGGAATTACCGAAGAAAGCATACCTGCAGAAATGAAGTTGCAAGGACAATGTCAATTGAGTCGTTGAATCTCATAGGATACACCACAGTCACCTTATCAGCCTGTCAAAATAAACTGTTCATCATCTAGTCCTAAGATATGCTTCCCGCATAAATAACTAAAACGGACCAATTTAAACAATGCCAACTTCAATTGAGTCAAGACAGTTTAACAAATCTACAAAGCCCGAGGCAACATACACTTCTTAATATAACACAATCAAAATCAGAACAAGACTAGATCTTTCCAATTTCGAGTTAAAAGAATTCTTTATTTTATTTACTCCTTTTATGTACATCAAAACTAAAAATTCACAGCAAATATTGTTGCGGGTTTACTGATCACACAAAAAGCACTATCTCCTAATATTAAAATATATTATTACTTGATCAAGGAGATTTATTTGGTACAGCAACTAATTAAGGAGGTTTCTTTAAGCATTTAATTCTATTTGGGATGAAACACAAGATCTTTTGAATGGTTTTCCAATAGAGATATGTTGACGGATCGGGCAGCGTTGCTCATTGAAATTTTATCTTCATTGTTTGAGGTTTTCTTTTATGTTAAAGTGGATCAATTATCCTCTAAATTCAATTTAATTTCTTATTTTTGTTTTAATGTTTGTGTGTGTGTGTGTCTATATATATCTTCTATGTATCATTTATTTAGATTATAGTAATTTAAAGAAAAAAAAGTTGGTTATGTCCTGCAAACTTCGAGAAATTTCTGCTAGGACACTTGAAAGGCTTTGAGAAGCATAACGAGGGCAGGACTTTAAGGAGATGCATGATATTGCAGTAACTTGATGCTTTTGGACAGGGGAAAATGCTAGAACTTTCGAGGATAAATTACAACTGACACTCTTATAGGATCTCAAGGAGCCGGTTCACCCAAAGCTTGAGCTGTTGACAGCGAAGGCCAAGGAACAACTTTGGACAAAAAGATGTTTTTCTGTTCAATTATGATGTTACTAAATGTTCTATTCGGAGGGCTTTCTCTGTTAATGCAAAGGGATTGGCAAGCGCTCTCTCTCTCTCTCTCTCTCTCTCTCTTGGTTTTGTTCTCTCTCTAGTTTCCTTTTAATAGACTGTCTTATTCTCTTTCTTTGTACATATCTTCTCTTTTCTAAGAAGGCTCCTTATATTATATGCATAAAACCTGACAGGGAACAAAATTTAAGGTAAAAGCAAATTATACTGCATTTAATATTATTATGGAAGAGGGCGAGCCTTGGAGCAGCGGTAAGGTTGCTCCTTGTAACCGGAAGGTCACAGGTTCGAGTCTGGAAATCAGCCTTTTTGCAAAAATGAAAGGGTAAAGTTGCGCACAATCGACCCTTACCCCCTACCCTCGCAAGTCGGAGAGCCTTCTGCAGAGGGGTTTTCCTTTTGCCCTTTAACATTATTATGGAACTAATGCTTAATGTTGGAAGAAGAAAAAACTAAAAGCATAAGTGAATAAAGTATTCCAATCAGCAATAAAGACTTAAGTACAGAAAGTTGCATCTATTATCACACCTGAGGAATAAGAAAAAAAGACTCTTTTGGCCGATGCACAAGGGCAACAACTGGATCCATGTCCGGAGCAACAGTTCTTGAAGCAAGATGTTTTAAAATTACTCTCAATGGTGCACCGAGGACAACCTCCCTTACTGATGCAACTTTTACCAAAAAAGCATGCCTTGGCTCTGCACAAGTTCAAAATTACCAAATGTCAAAGAACAACATTAACAACCAAATAATTGAATATAGAAATTCCTTTATTCCTTTTTTAATAAAACACGAGTTTCAAGTCAAGGAAAATTAGAACATAAGCATACAGGATTAAGGGGGAATAAAAGCTGATAAAAGAATCAATTCATTGTGACGAAGAGTAGAAAAAGTATAATGAATATAGAGGATAAGGGATCTTCAGAGGGGGAAGTGGAAAATAAAACAAGAGAAAACGAGAAAACAAAAATAAAGCTGAGCTACCAAATCCCTCAGCATATCTGTTAAGGAAACTGATAAGAAATACACCACCCCAAAAGCTTGCTCGAAGGGTGGGAGCAGTGTTGTTAAAATCGCGAGTTAAAACGTAGGATCGTACAATCCTACGATTTTCTCACCCTGGCTGATTAAAATAGCACATAAAATCAGTCTGAATCAAGATCGTACAGGATCGACGAGCAAGAGCGTAAAGACGGTAGGATTGTGCAATATCACCATTGGAACGATTTAAAAATTTTCAAACCTGTTTGCCTTCTGATGTGGAAAATTAAAAATACCCATGACCCAAAATGGAAAAATACTCAAAAACTTGAAGAGAGCACTTAGATCTTGCAACTGCTTTCTTCTTTCTAGTGAAAATGATTGCTAGTCTCTGCTTCTGGTGTAATGGTGCAAAACGAAAAACTTCGTTTACACTGTCAAGGAATTGAAGAGACCACTTAGATTTGCGATTGCCTCCTTCTCTCTCTAGTGACGTCACTACGAGTCTCTGCTTTTGGTACTGTGGTCAGAAACCCAGTGGTGTGAGCCTAGGAGCAAACCCATTGTGCTCTGTTACCTGGGTGATGTTCCGTTTTGATTTTTGGTTATCCTCGAATCACGTTCCTTGTACAGTGAAATGAAACCCATCTGTTTGTTTCTAAATGTTTGACTTTTTTTATTGTTTTATTGTTATCATTTTATGAAACCTTTTATTTTATATATAATTACACATACCCTGTTACTATTTCCTAATTCACTGTACGATGAAATATGAAATCCATATATTTATTCCTATTTCTCGCTTTTGTGTTTTGGCATTCTATGCATTATTGTATATATTGTTATTATTATTTTATTATGACCCTTTTATTTTATTACTAAGGAGAAAATTCAATCTAATTTTAATCTTTAATGATTGAAGTTGTGGTGGTTTAAATATTATTTTATATTTATAAAAAAAAATTATAATTAAAATAAAAAATGTAGGATCTTACCATTCGTCTTGATTCAACGACTTACGATCTTGTTACACCCTTCCGATCTTATGTAAGATCTCGATTTAACAACATTGGGTGGGAGTGTCTAAGGCTTTATAAACCCTACATTAGTTGCCCACACAACCAATGTGGGACTTCAAGTCTCATACCTTGCAAATGGGTCCTAACATTCCACCTTGCTCTGCAGCCCCGGCACCCACGCGGGCTGACTGTACGCTAGTCTTTTACTAGCCCTGGGCAAACATTGCAATGCCGGCGTCACCACCCGCGCCGCTCGATTGCAACCAGGAGACATAGTGGAAGGCTCTGATACTATTTGATAAGAACCTTGGGATGCACCACCCCAAAAACTAGCTCAAAGGGTGGGAGTGCCCAAAGCCTTATAAACCCCGCATTAGTTGCCCATACAACCAATGTGGAGAGTCTCGTACCTTGCAAATGGGTCCTAATAGAAACACCCATAAAAAACCTTGTGCTTTACACCAAACAAAAGCTTACAGCCTAATCATATCCCAAACAAGTTGCTGAGATAATTGACATCCTTAAAAATGCGAGCATTATGCTCCAACTAGATGCACCAAATGGTTGCTTAGACAGCATATTGCCCTAAAAATTTAGCCTCTTCACTTCTAACCAAGTAACAAAAGTTAGTCAACCAAAATTGGTCCATGGACATCAAGCAAACCCAAAACCAATCCCTATTAAACCCCGACTAGCAAGGGTAGGGGTGAAATGTAGCAGCACAATGCAGGAACATATGAGAAACCGATTTGAACAATCACCACATTTAACACACTTATAGGAAAAAAGGCCTTATGTAGCCTTTGAAAATTGAAACTACATGTCATTAGTGTTTACTATTATTACTTCTATAAAGCACTACAGTCCAAACAAAAGACCCACCCTAAGAGGAGGAAAATAGTTTAATTGTTAATAAAAGAAGAAATTCATTAAGACAAAAGAAAAATTTACAAAGAGTTGGGATAATAAGGAATCCTCATTAAGGTAAGACAAAAAAAGATAACAAAGAAAAACGAGAACACCAATGGAAAAGAAAAATTAAAATAGAGTTGGGATAATAAGGAATCCTCGTTAAGGTAAGACAAAAACATAAAAACAAAGAAAAATGAGAACACCAATAGAGCAAAGTTGCTGAGTTCCACAAATATCTGTTCGGGAAACCCTAGTAAAAAGGCAATGTTCTTTACACCAAATGAAGCAAAAAAGCTAATCTAATCCAAAATCAAGTGTTGTTCCATAGAAAGCTACTTAAAAATATAAGTTACCCTCCAACCCACATGCACCAAAGTGTAGCAAAGATTGCAAACTGCGACAAAAAATTTTACCTCTTGACTTCATGAAAGTTAGTCTTCAATAATTGGTCCTGGGACCTAGGACATAGCCAATATTCACCAAAAAGGCCAAATAAGGATTTCCATAGAGAAATGGAAACAGAAAAGTGTAAGAACAGATGCAGAACCAATTCTGAGCACACACCATATGTTAGACACAAATCAGGGGAAAATACTGATGTACTCTGAATCTCTGATAGCAACACTCTCAAAAGTTCAGATTATGTTATTATGTACCATGTGTTATGCTTTTATTGGACTGGTGTGGAGTACATAAGAATTTTTTCCTTAGAGGAAGCTTAGACTTCCACAAGGGGTTTACATATACATAAAGGAGCTTTGTTCAATGAATGAGTTAAAAATTGGAAAAGGAATTTAGACAAAACACCCCATAAGGGTCCTTCTATTAACCTGAGAGACTAAAATTCAGAAAATTCTGTACATTAAATTTAAAGAGAGAGTGTGTGTGGAAATTCCAAAATTACAAATCTTGAACACTAAAGTTGACTGCATTCAAGATCAACCAGGAGAGACTCTTTTTTATACATATAGAAAGGAAGTTCAGTCATTCCGAGCTGTTATACAGGTTAGTAAACTACCTGGACTAAACATCCCAGAGGAACATCACCTTGAGTTTTTATTTTATTCATGATTCATGACTGAAGTGAGGTTATGGGTCCATTTGTTTTATGCTTTATTAACTAAAAGTCATCTTTAAAAACTTTTTAAGATAATATTAATTTTTTCTAAAAATAGCAAAAACCCCAAGGAAAGCAAATTTAGCGCTTTTCAGAGGAGCTAGGTAGCTAGTGAACGAAGATCTAAAGAAAAGTTACATCATAAAAGTTCTTTTTTTCAAAGCTTATCCAAACGCGCCCTGATTCCTTCCATTTTCATGCTAGCATACCACTACCAAATTGAAGGATGAGAATGAATAAAAATTCCAATTTCAGAATCATATTCCATTCTTGTTTTTTATAACCTCTTTGCCAATATGCAAGGGTAAAGCAACGTACAAGGATTACTCTCACTCCACTCTCGTTAGTTGGGGTTTAATGGGAAATGATTAATTCCATTCTTGTTTTTTATTAACTCTGGCTAGTGCAATTTTACATAGGCTAGAATCTAGTGTTAGGGCAGAGGTAGAGAGTTGGCAAATAAATGAGATTGTCATTTGTCACCTTATACATCCTCATTAGTTCTTTCAAATTCAATGGACAACAGACCATCAAGCTAGTGTAACAAACAAGGCATAATTATGAAATCCCATGCCTTGTCTCTTCTTCCTTCTCTAGCTTATCAGTCTGACTTGCCGCTGCATTAACAAGCACCAATTCCATAACAAATATTTCCAATTAAGTGCCCCTGTTGAGTAACCATCCTATAAATCACAGATCTCTACTTGTGTTGCATTAAAAGTTAAATTTTCCAACCTAAATATGGTTTCGTACATCATATTCTACAATCCCTTCCACCATCAAACAGTAACCTTGGCAATCCCCATTCGTATTCACATCAAATTACAATAAACAGGATAGTGATGTGTCCATATACACATAATAGGGAGGTTAAGTTATACTTCAATGTTTGGTAATCAGATTATGAAAGACCCACGTACAAAGGAGTAAAGGAAATGTAACCCTATATGAATACATGATGAAGAATGAAGTTTAATTTTCATTAGAACTTTCCACTAAATTTGGAAATTAGGGTTTTCCATTTTATTTGTGATTTTGAATTTGTGTGAGTTGGGGTTCTTTTTGTTACTTGTTGGATTCAGATTCTTTTGATTGTTGGATTAAAATTACTGAAGAAGAATGCTTTTCTAGAACCATAAACAATCTCCAGCTGTTCCACATTTTGAACTGAGACAGATTTGACATTGATTAAAAGACTAAATTTTAGAGAGTGTACAACCATTGTCTTCCTTTGGGTTACGCATCAAAAAACAACATTAAGCTGAACTGAAAAAGCAAATATAAAATGCTCATAATATAGATAATCCAGAGCACATGATAGATGATATATATATATCCCAATATGTCATTAATTAAATTATGCCGTAGGATTAGTTATATGTTTTCAGATTCATACCAACATCAAATTTGAAAATAGAAACGATCAACCAAATGTTAGTATATGGTGTCCTAGAGACAATCTTTTGATTAAATAAGGACATTAAATGTAGACCTTTATTGTCGCAAATAAATAATAAACACTCTTTATCCTGTTTCATATTGTGTCTCGATATTATTGTTAATATATATTATAAATAAACTGGATAAACCCCTTGGAATAGAACAGGTATCTCTTGAGTATTTGTGATGAGATCACAATCATGAGGATTCAAGGATACCGCACGTTTATTCCTAATTTTATGTTCCTAGTCTAGAGACACTGAGAATGGGGATCAGTGATCTCGGATAAGGCTAGCACGACTTATCTACTTGTATACGGATACAAGGTAAAGACCTCATGTGCTACAGATATGAAGATGTCTTAGCTAAAGTCGTGGGTGGACCTATGAGGGTATAGCTCGCACTTAACAGACCCACAAAGAGACTCTATGAGGAAATCTCACAGAGAGTATCATTAGAGTAGTCTCTTTATATTTGGGTATGTCTTTCCTTAGACCAGAAGTTATTACCTAGACTGTGTTCTAGAAGGCATACTTTGACTGTATACCTCGTCTGCCTGAAACATGAAGACTCATAGGTATACTGTTGGGCTTGTCCTGAAAGAGCACAGGGCTAGGGTGATAAGCTGAAGGAATTCGTCGAATCTCTGTGAGAGATTAGGTTATCTGTAAACCGGAGAAATCGGGATGACATTTACAGGGACTCGGGAATCTATGCATAGTAAAAGAGATCATGAGATGATCTGCCTTTAGAGTCAGTAAATTGAAGATTCCCTATTTCGAATAAAGCTTACCCTAAACCACAAGGGTTGATACATTTCCTTACCCTAGGTTAATGGGAAGGTAACCGAGACGAAGGGAAATACATACGGCAACCAAATATGTGTAATAGGATGATCAAGTCATTAATCTAACTAGTTCTGGGGCAACAAAGCATTGCTAGTGCTCTGTGTTGTCATTAGATGGGTTGTGGGCTTATTGGGCCCAAACCCGTTTATGTCAGTGGCTATGTTGGACCTAATGGGTCACACGCTAACACCTAATTGTCTAGATAAACTAGCATTAAAGGTATTGGGCCTAATAATGGTCATTAGTCCAAGAAGTAGTTTGGAAGTCCACCTTGAGGGTGGAGGGCGCATGGATCAAAGTAATGGGCTTGGATAGTTCAAGACACTACTAATTAATTTAATTGGTTAAATTAATTATCAAACATTTAAATTTTGAATTTTGAAATTTGGAATTTGAATTTTGAAATTTGAATTTTGAATTTGAATTTTGAAATTCGAATTTTGAATTTGAAATTTGAATTTTGAAATTTGAATTTTGAATTCGAATTTTGAAATTTGAATTTTGAATTTGAATGTTTGAAAGTTTGAATTTGAATGTTTGAATATTCGAATTTAAATATTTGAATTCAAATTTGAATTGGCTATGAAAAGTTGTTTCATAACAAAATGATAAGATAAGATCTTGTTGGAACAAATCACTAGTATCAAGAGGAGATCTTTTGGACATGATCCAAGAAGATTGGGGCGCTGATTTTGGCTGTTGGTGAGTGTCATTTAGTCATCAAAATCAGCTCCAAAAGATACGGTCTGTTGGGAGAATATTTGAGTGAGTTGATTCAAGTTTGAATGCAACTACTCAAACGTATCTGGACTCCTTTTGGGACTGAATGGGGCGCACAGTATGAGTGGTCATGTGATGACCATCAGGTCAGAATCTTGATTAGATAAAGACCTTATCTCATAAGGATTCAATGGAGAGGTTGTTGGGAGTTTTGAATTGCAACAACTCCTTTATCTCCTCATTTGTTGTGCGTCACTTTCATGGGATTTTGAAGTGAAAAATCTGATTTCACTTATTTATTCCCTCACTCTCTTGTGCAATATATAAGTGTGTTCCCCCTTAGGGTTTTTAAGTGAAAAACCTAGTCATTCTCTCCTCCTTCCATGCGCCACCTTGTGAGGTTTTCTCTCTAAAAACATCACACTTCTAAACACATTTGCCTAGCCTCCTCTTTCATACATTGAGCGCATAGCAAGCCTCATTGTGGTGATCAATTGGTGGTTCTACAAGAAGGAGTTCTTGCATCTAGACGCGGGTGATGTGGATCAACGTTAGAGGGTTTGAACCCTTCAAACCTGACCTTGATCGTCCTGAAGTTTCACGAACAAGGTATAATATACGTCTTAAAGCACGTATCTTGATATGCATGTGTGTTCCGCTAGCGAAAAATTTTGTTTTTCCCTATCACATGCCTTGACCTTCAAGGTCATTTTACTTTCACCAAATGTTTCAATTATCAGTTTATTTAAAAAATCCTATCTAATATCAATAATAAACATAATTCCTGAAATGAAACCAAAAAAAGTGGAAAGTATTTGCTACAGTAATGGATATGTAATACTTTTCAATTGTTTTAATGCACAGAAAATACAGCAACAAACAAATTCAGCTTAAAGAGGAAAAAATTCTCATAGAAAGGGGATGGAAAGTAATGATGACATCCTATCCAGAACCTTGCTGTACCTTGATTTGCAGGAAGCTTTGACAAATTTATTTTCAAAGTGAGGTTAAAGCCATCCCTTGGAGGATCGAGAATTTGTAAAAGGCCACCATATGCAGCTTTTATTGCTTCAATGGCTCCTAAAGGAAGTCCATGGACAAAAATAGTTTCTGAAGAGGGGGTAGGCAACGATACTGATAGCAACAAAATATGAGGATTTTTCATTGACACCTACAATAATTATTGCATTGTCAAATGGGCAACCCAAAACTGTCGAAAACCTACTTATATCTAATAAAATCCATCTAGTGTTAAATTTAACCAGCAACACTAAGGAATCAAAGGTAGTCATCCAAATATTTTCCATAATAATTGTCTCCATCAAAAACATTGTTACCTGAATATGGTATCGAACATCATCAAACTCCACCCAGTGGTGATCCAGTTCAACTCCTTTTTCAAGACTGAAAGTGTGACAGATCATTAAAGCATCAGAAGTAAGTTCAGGTTTCATGATAATTTGCTTGATCAGCAAAAGTAAGGGAAACAATTGACATAGCTGGACAAAAATGGAATTCAAATGGTGTAGTCTCTTTAGCAGGAAGTGTAAACTACAACCACTTGTAAAAACACTAACAGGTAAGGACCAAGAACCCAGCAAGCTTTCACACTGAATTAGCAAATATTCCTGAATTGTTAATGTGGATAATTAGTTGTTTCAGACTTTCAGTTGGTATATTTATTCTGTTGTAGTGATTACAGATGCAAAATTCATACAGCTAGCTCTCTCTTTCAGGAATAAAATGATATAGTACAGTGCCTTTCTCTTTGTTAACATTGCTATCCAGAGGTTGGGATTGGGATGATAAACCTTGAATCCCACCTGCTTGACCCGCTGCCAGCAGTGAAATTTCATACCAACGGTGGTTTAACAAACATCTGGTGGTGACTCCACAAGCTTGGCCATTGCCAGCAGTGAACAATTTCTCCAGAAAACCATCATATTTGACACCTGTGACCTCTTCTAGTTGAAACTCAAACCAGGTCTCAAGTATTCAGTATCCTGGCCAACTTAAACCACAGGCTACCTTAGATTCCTCCAACCAGAAAAACCCACAAATCTCATATCCATGCGCCATTCCTCTGCTCTATGTGTGAGCTTCATGCATCAGTAACTCATCAGCACATAGACCGGCACACCACCCAAAAACTCCAGAACCTGCAAAGATTGTTTTCTCCGCCCTTCCGGCCTGTTCAAACTATTTTCCAAAGGTTTCCTGAATCTGAGTTGCACCCAAGTTTGAAACCAAGCATGATGGGACAAAATTTTTTGTAAAGAACTAATTCAACCTAAAAGCTTAAACTATTAGGTGAAAGGCACATTAATGGTTTTATATTATATCTCTCTAACATGCCACCTCACACAAGAACCTATTGGGCTTGAAGGGTGGACAGTGCATAGGCCCATCCTACCTAGGCTAAGAAACTTCATAATATTCAATTATTTTTTTAATAGAATGGAGGGAGATGAGGATCGAACTCGTAACCTTGTGTAGAAAACCTATACATTGGGTACATTGTTTATAGAGAAGCAAAGGGGCCTAAAGGAGTAAACCCAAATCCTAGAATACAATCTGACTATTAAAGGAAATAAATCAGTACAAAAAAATTTCATATTTACAAAACTCTCCAAAGGCCGATGTTGCACCCATGATTGATGTTTCTTGTTAGAGAAATATAATATGAAACCGTTAATGTGACATTCACCTAACAGCTAAATCTTTTGGGTTGAATTGATATATTACATGGTATTAGAGCCTCTGTGACCAAGTGGTCACGAGTTTGATTCTCATTGCCCTCATTCTATTAAAAAAAATAAGAATTAAATATTGTAAAGTTTCTTAGCACAGGTAGGCAGGGCCTGATGCATTGTTCACTCTTCAAATCCAATGGGTTCTTGTGTAAAAGAGCATGTTAGAGAGATGTAATATAAAACCATTAATATGGCCTTCACCTAACAACTTAAAATTTTGGGTTGAATTGATTCTTTACATTTCTAAAGTCGATCCCCCTCACCCCCAACTCCAATCAATTTTAACACATTTAGACCAATGACCTAGGCAAACATCCAATACTCTCATTCGACCGTTGCCCTGCTCAAAATCCAACTTGATAACCACGTGTCACTCTTGCAGCAATTGTTGTCATCCACAAACTCACTTGCCATTAACTACATCTAGTATTTCCCTATCCCCTAACAGAAGCACTAGTAACAAAAATAAAGCCATCTCACAACTAGAAAGCTCAAGGGATAACATCTTATAGAATAGAGATTATTGTGTAAACAGCAGTAACCAAACTGATTGGCCCGTAATCTTTAATCTCCATGAACTGAATATTTCTAGGATTCAAACTGATAAAAGTTGAAATAAAAACAATCCCATTCTTCTTCCTATTGTTGAAGAACTCAGTAAAACCCTTCAAAAGATCATACTTCATAGTCTCCTAGGCCCTAGCAACCCTGAAAGAAACTAATAGTGACCCCATCTGGACCTGGGTCCTTAACATTATTTGAATCCCAAATTGCCTTCTTCCCTTCTGCTTCAAAAGATCACTCTAACCAAATGGCCTTATCACCTACTAAATGGTACCAATTCAAACCATCAATAAAATGTTGAAAAGGGACTGCGTCAATGTAGAGAACACTAGAAGTTAGTGATTTCACAGCAATAGAACCTAGTTGTCACTTCCCACAAAACTATCTGATTATACAGCTCCCACTCCTTAATGAAGCTGCTCATTCTTCTCCCAATAGCAAACCTATTGAAAGAAACCAGAATTAGCATCACCCTCCTTAGCCCACCTTATCCTATAATTTGGTCTCTAACTAGCCTCTTCTACAAACAAAATCTCTTCAAAATCATTAAAAAGTGTAGCTCACCTAGCCAACTGTTCATTTACTAAATCACCCTCACTAGCTAGACAATCCCAAGCCTCTAACCTTGACAATCCCAACCCTCTAACCTTCCCATCCACCAAACAGCAATCACCCCTCATTCTTTTATTTGGTTATGAAAAGAGTGAAGTTGCTTGCTAACATAAATTTTCAAACCAAAGAGGAACAAGACAAGGCAAAATGCACATGCCCACCCTATCTAGTGATGAAATTCAACATTAATTTAAATGAATGGTACAGCAAGTATCAAACTCCTGACCATTTGGTCATAGAGGCTCTAATACCATGTCAATAACCAAATCTCCTAAAAACATAAGCTATTAGGTGAACACTCATGAATCGTTTTATATCTAATAAAACAAAACTCAATAAAAACCTGAAGCAAGCCCTGAATCATTATATCCCAACAATGGAGTATTGAATCTAGCATCATGTGCTTCCTAAGTAAGCTGCGTGCCATTAGGTTAGGGTACAAGTACATTAACAACAATCTTAAATTTTTGCATGAACTTCTATTGTCAGTTATTACCTTCCCACCCTTTCACCCTACACTCCACTCCTTAACCTTCCCAGAGGAATAAAAAAAAAAGGAAGCACTTGTGCTACAAATTAGAATTCACCCACACTTTGACCCTTTTGCTCAGATACCCAAAGAAACACAAAGAGGGAAGGGAAAACCAAAATGACAGAAAAGAAAAAGAGCTTGTTTAACAGCAGAACCCAAAATGAGGTAGTTGTGTTGTATAGTTGAGTTAACCCAATCAAACAGGGCCCAAAATGGTTCGAAATTCAATCAACAGTGTCAAAATTAGCAGGTATTGAGGGAAGAGGGAACGTACTTTTGAGCCCGATTCAACAAGGTCTGGAGCAGGAATCTAGAATGAGACTGCAAGAGTATCATGGATGATAATGATGATGATGTTGTTGTTGGAAGAGAGAAAGCGAAAGAGATCGAGAGGAATTCTTTTCTTCGTGTAAGGGATTTCGATTTAGATTTAGATTTAGTTTTAGATTTAGATTTAAAAGCAAAATCAAAATTTCATATATATGGATTTCCTAAAAAAAATTATATATGGGATTACTGTGCTGTTGTCACCGTGTCTATCCTATGTCTACGTCGATTCCTTTGCTATGCTAGCTTTTTTTTTTTCCTTTTACTATATTATTTTGTTTTTAATTACTTGTTTATTTAATGATTACATCACTACTTGACAATTTATTTTAATATTTAATTAATAATTTCTTAATATTAAAATGTTTAAATATTTTTTAATAAAAAGTAAAAATAAGATAGAAAAAAAAAACTTCTTTTTCTACTGCCTTATAGAAAGTTTAGGTGAAATTAGGTATACTGCCGAAGCCTGAAAAACTCTCCAATCTTTTGGGAAGTGTTTGATTAAGATAATGATGAGAAATTTTTGTGCCCGGATAAATTATCAAAAAGTGTTTGGGAGGCAAAAAATTTACCGAAAAAGTTGAGTTATTTTTATTAATGCTTTGTTTGGTTGATGGTGAAATATTGATAGGAATATGTAATGAAATTACCCATTATAGATTTTTTCAAACAAGTTGTACTTGATATAGATTTTTTGAGGGCATTTTTGTCTACAAATAGTAAAAGATGTTTCTCCATTCTTGATTTAAAAAATGGGAAAAGTGTTTGTCATTTTAAATGACAGAAAGTTATGTCATTTTAAGAGAGATACAGACACAGAAAATTTGAATTTTAAATTAAAAAAAACCATCCACTTTCTCTCTCCCATGATTTCTGTTTTTCTGTGTCTATCTCTCTCCTAAAATGATATAACTTATGTCATTTAAAATGACAAACACCAAACCCTTAAAAAATACCACACTTCAAACTACCATTTTATTTTTCATTGCCTAGTTCAAAAAAAAAGTCATGGGAAAAATAATATACTGATTTTTTATAACTTTCAGACATACCAAACATGGATAACATATTTTGCCTGCCCTACTTTCTCAACATTCTTATTAAATTCTCCATACCAAACATCTTGATGATTTTGTGAGGGATTACATAGTGCCAAAATAAAAATCATTAAAAACATTTTTTCTTATCATATTTTCATAAAAGTGGATGTGTTTGATTAATTGTTTCTCTTTATAATGAAAAACACTTACTTTTATATGTGAGTGACAAAAAAATATTTCTATAACAAAAACAAAATGTTAAACCATATAATACTATATATTAAATTATATAGAAAAATATTTCTGCAATTACTGCAGATAAGTTATCTGCATTTATTCCCAAAACGACGTCGGTTGGGATTGGAATATTAAAAAATTTAATTATAAAGACTATAATAATCCGGAAATAAATTAAAATTATAAAAACACTATAATTTCCGTCCCAAAAAGACATCGTATTGAGCTTACTGCAGATAATCTATCTGCAGTAACTGCAGAAAAAGCGAACCCTAAATTATATTACTTGTTATTAGAAGTATTTGTGATTGGATAAACTTATTTCAATGTTAAGAAAAAATTATCAAAACATTTATAAGAAAGTTTTTAAAAAATTATTATTATTTTAAGATAATTGTTTACCGAAACATAACATAAAAATAATAATGAATTAATATAATTCAAAAAAAAGGGGGTGGTCGAGGTGGAGTCACCCCCTCCAAGTGGAGAAAAATCTCAATGCACCATAAGCACTGAACTTGGTGCTTCTTTTTACGAAAGATGGGAAAAATTTCCTTTTAAGGGAAATATAAAAAAAAAACATGGATAGAACATGAAATTTTTAGTAAAAAGAAGAATCGAGTTCGGTGGTCCGAGTACATTGAAGTTTTTATCCTCCGAGTGACTAAATAAGATAGTTTAATAATATAATATTATTATTTATTAAAAAAACCCTCATCTATTTAAACTCCTTAAGGGGTAAGAAGAAAGACCCACCAAAGAAGAAAAAAGAGAAAGGTAATATTATGAGAGAATCTAAGGGTATCCATGACAACCATTTGGGGTGGTTAACTCAACCACATCAAACCCAGAAAAGGAGGGAACGTCTGATGTTCACCTGTGCTCCATAAAAATATAACATGTTTCGTGGCAGGAACGTGGTTTTGGGGTGGTTAATTAACCACATAACCCCATTTAAAAAAAAAAAGAGGGATGCGTATGTATATAATAATGTTGATTTATTTTTCTTCTTTTTGGTTAAGTTCAATCTATATAAATGTATTTTTTTTGTCACACAGATGTTAAGTTTTAGGTTGCTTGAAAGAGGAACGTTCCCCAAGCTTGTGGGATAAGGATACTGAGGCATTAGGGACACCTGTCTCTGTTGAGTCACCTCAAAGCACGCAGCCGTTACCAATTTGCACTCATTACAAATTTTCAAAACGTGCTCCAAGAAAAGCAACTGTCTATTCAGCCATTAATACAACTTCTCCTCTCCTCTCTCTCCCACAATCTTGCCCTACAATTGTTCCATCTCCTCAACCTGTCATCAGAAGCTACAACCTTTAATCCCTGACCACTCGTTTTGTAATGCTCCCTCCCCACTACTTCTTCAACTTCCCTCCACAACCTCCACGTCTGTAAAACTGCTCACCTTCTCTATTCAGCATGCCTATTTAACTCCCTTCCTCCCTCGTGTTTATACATTATCATTTTCTCATAAACTCAGAAAGCCTAAGTCTCATTCTTCTCCTAATATTTCCCTTACTCTTCTCTTATTTTGCCCTAATCCTCTTCAATCCAAAAATCATGACAAGAGTCAAGATCATCATAACACCTGTTTCTGACTACACCCAAGAGCCAGAGATTACAGAGAGCAATGTGACCCTTTATCCAGAGAGGTACATTCAGCTGGGGAAATATAAAACCCTTATGCCTACTTTCGTATATGTTGCATTGATAAACCTTAAGTGGCGTAAGTTTGCAACAGCAGAATGGTACTTCTATCCATCCCTGATGGCTGAATTTTTATACCATGCAAAGAGGCTTCCAAAGGAGAACCAGAAGAAAGAGGTGATGGTTCAAGGAAAGAAGGTCTCATTCTCCCCTGAATCTATCAAGAACGTGTTATCACTACTAACCGTGGACAACTGTCCATATGCAGAGTACATAGACAAGAAAGATGGCCCTGAATTCAGATTGGAAATGCATAAGGTAATAGCTTTTGGGAAGCCCACATATTCCAAATGAGCACTCTGCAAGGGTAGCCTGTTGGATAAGGCTAGGTTTTGGTACCTGTTTGCCAACACCAACTTAACCCCTTCAACCCATAATGCTACTGTCAAGTGGGCATTGCAAGTACAGATATACTGCATCATGAAAAACATCTTTTTTGATGCAGTGCCTCTCATTTATGAGAGCCTGAAGAAGGAAATCAAGAAAACCACCAACTGTCTTCCCAGTTTGATCTCCAAGCTCTATCTAAGAGCTGGTGTGCCCACTCTTCCAGATGAGGATCCAACAATTGGGTCAGTCCTTGACCACAAGACTTGGAATAACTTGAGGATCACATACATCGAAGAAGCTCCCATAAACCTCACTGAGCACAATATTAGATATGGAGTTGTTGTGCTCAACGAGGAAGAAGATGATGAAGAAAATAAGGAAGAACAAGAAATCCCTGCCCCCAAACCTGCCAAAATGAAAAAGAAAACCTCACAAACCAAGAAGCCTACATCTACCATTCCAGCCACTAAATCCTCCAAATTCGTTCCCCCTCCCTCAAAAGTAAAGAAGGAAACTCCTGCTACTACTGAGAGCAAGCTTGGAAAGAAATCTCCTTCCAAATCTCATTCCAAACCCCTTTCAAAAACTCCTCACAGAAAGGAGAAACATTACAGTCAGAGGCTAAAGAGAACATTCAGCAGTACAAAAAGCTCAGAGGGATCTACCTCTGAGAAACCCATCACTCTCTCTGATAAGGAAGAGGACAGTGAGGATGAGATCCCTATTGCCAAAAGGATAAAGAGGAACGAAGCCTCAAAAACACATGTTGCTACCAAGGAGACGTCCCCAGGTAGTCCTGAAAATTTGGTTTCTCTGACGTTCCTTCTTTTCTGAGATCACCTCCTCATTCATCACCACCACCACAAGACAAACCACGACAACCCCCTTCTAAGGAACAAGAGGAAAGGGGAAAAGAAAAGCAAATGGCTGAGCAAGAACAACAAGAAGCTCAGCCACAGAAAAACACTGACAAAGATAAGGGGATTGCTCACAGTCCCCCTAAGAAGAAAAAGCCATTTGTCCCCAGATAAATCAATTTGGGGGGACCCCTGTCTTCTTTATTCATTCGTCCTGACACCTCTGGGGACGAAGCATTGGCTAGAGCCCTAGCAGAAGAAGAAGGACTTGACGTTCCTCCACTGATGGAGGAACAGGTAATCCCCTCTACCTCAACAACTTAGGAGATAGCAATCAGTAAGCCACCTAGTGATAAACCATCATCTTCAATTCCCCAGCCAAAGAGTAATCAGAAAAAGAAGAAGCCGACACCTCTCATCCCAGCAATACCTATTGCAGCACGAATCAAATCTTAAATAGGTATTGCTGAGATCTTTGAGATGATGGGAAAGAAAATGGCTAAACTGCTTCCGGAAGAGCCAATCGTTCCCTAAATAGACACATTCAATACAACAGAAGAGCTCAAAGCCTTGAGGAACGAGGTGGAATAGCTCTCCTCTGCCTTCAACCAATTTCAAGAACAACAAAGGGCAGAGAGGAAACAGTTCCTCAACTCTGTCACCATAGCTATCAAGAACAGCAACACTACACCCTCTACAGCAACCCTACAAGCTGTTAGAAATGAAGTTCAAGATGCAGCTAACTCACTAAAACATGCTCATTCAATGCACAACACTAGAGTTGAGCTGCAATTCAGACGTCTTTTGAACAAGGATGATGTGGAACGTGCTGAAACCATAGAAGCTTTTAAAGTCTTTGGCACGTTCCTAGAGGAGGAGATCACTTAGCTGGAGGACAAGGTAGAAGATGTAGAAGGTCAATTGGTGCACATTCACAATGGAAAAGTGATGATGGGAGCCACCATTGAACATCTTACTGCTGTAGGCAGTGACCTCTTGAAAGAAGCTCAAAAGTGGTTCCCAGAATCTAAGTTGAAGAAGGTGAACGACTAACTGAAAGGGAGACCACTGACCCAGGAGGAAATTGAAGAAAAGAAAGAGGAAGAGAAGAAGAAGAGCCTGGAGAAGAGGCCACCACAGTGAAGGGAGGAAAACCCTCATTTTTATTGCATTATGTTTTTTTTTCTGCAATTTTAGTTTTTATTTTCTTGCTTTGTGTTCCTTTGTGTAAAAACTTTTTCATCTATAGTAGAAAAATCCATTTTGCTTGATAAAAATTAAATTGTTTTGAGAAAACAACTTAGTTATAGTAGCTTGGCTGATCAAGGATAAAAAAGTAGTAGCATGGAGTATAAAAGCTAATGAGTAATAATTGTTATTCTAAAATTGAATTCTGAAAGAAGACAAAGAGATTTGTGAAGGATGTTGATCTGTGTGAACTAACAGGTGAGGAACGAAAATTCCAAACACATGCTCTTGAGAGCGTTCCCAAGGTGTAACCACAATGAGACTTCTGAACTTGCTTTGATACTGTTAGTACTGCAGAGATACTGGTGAACCCCAAAAGGATAAGGGCTATCCATCAAACAGTCACCTCACCACATTCACACCAAATACCTCCATCAAAACACTTACATGCATCCTTATAAGCCACTAGGTCAGCTATAAAGATCAAGGAATACAACAAAATGAGCAGTCAAGGACAAAGAGACAAGAGTCATGACAAAAGAGGGAATGACAATTGATAAAAATTCAGAAAGAACTACCAAAGAAAAGCTTCATCAAAGAAAGGTAGTCAAACAAAGAAAAAGTGTTCCCAGCAAAAATGCCCAACAAAAACTCTTAGTAGAAAATTTGATGAATGTGTTCCTTGACTCAAGACCAGTGACTTTCCATACCTTACCTTTTCATTTTGTTCCCATAATTCATCCATATGAAAAGTACCTTTGATTGGAAGACATCAACACCTCTTAGGAAAGCAGTAGATAAGCAAGTATGAAGAATCACACCTAGGAATGGACAGAGAAACACCAGCCTTGAGTGATTAGTGAGACAAAAGATCAATAATATAACACCTCATAATTCTAAATCACATAATTATAGTTAAAATATGGATTAAATGGTAGGATTAGTGAAAATCCTAAATTTAGAACCGAAATACGTAAAAAGGGTAAAACGGTAAATTGCCAAACACATAACCCTAGGAAATGAAATGTGAGTAGAAGGTCTCAAATGTTAAAATTAACCCTGAAAATGGATTCAGAATGAAAAATCGAGTGGTTAGGCAAGTTTCTGGAAAAAAGATTAATAACATTTTTACCAAGTAAAAATACAGCGGTACAGTTGCACCGTAAAGCGTGGAAAATGAATTTTGAGCTCTAGGTATGGAAATAAGTTGGAAATGATATATAGAACTATGAATTATGATTTCTGATGAAAATTGATTGAAATTAGAGTTTTTAGGGAAGCATGCCCACAGTGCACATAACAGCTTAAAACTATGATTTCACCGAACGACCGGAAAACTCCGGATTCATCTGGTCAAGGGAAATTAAAGGACGTTAGTGAATGTTAAAAATTGAAGTTTCTAAATAGTCTAGGAATTAATTGGGGTTTAGTGATTTAAGCGAGAGATTTGAATTAATTTGAATCACACGAGGTGGCAGTGGGACCCACCCCACTTAAATGGACTTGTGCCACATGTCCAAATCATTATTGCATTTCCACTTCCCTCCTCCTTCTCCTCTCCAACCCGCAGCCATGGAGGTTTATTGGGCAAATCTTCAAGCTTTGATTTCTTACACATTAACTCACCAAAACCCACAAAGTTTGTCATCAAACTTTAAGTAAACAATCATCCCAACCCAACCATTCAACTCTCAAGTCTTGAAACTCTCTATTTTGAGAGGAAACCTGGACCCATTCCCACAAAAATTTGAAGAGATTAGATGTTCTTGGAGTTGTTGCTCAAGCCATTGCTTGGGTATTACTTGGTGGAGTCTTAGGCCTTGATTGTGGGTGAGTTTCAACACATTACATTGGATAATTTGGTTGATTAATTTCATGAACCCTAGAGCATGTGTTGTGTGATTGATATGGTTGGGGGCCTCAAATTGATAATGTGTATGAGATAAAAGTATCTTAGAATGATGTTTTATGATGATGGAGCTCATAAAAATTATTGATGAAAAGTATGATAACTTAGGCAAATTTTGGGGTTGATATGCAAAAATTTATGAATTAGAATTGTGTTGTGATTGTATAATTGAGTTGTGGAGTAATTGTATGGGTTAATTATAGAATTGTATGATTTGTGGAAGTGTTGAATTGAATTGAAAACCTTTTGGTATGTACATAGGTACAATTCGGCCATATTGAGAAAGATAGGGATGGATCATGAAAAATTGATGTAATTGGTGTTGTGAGGATTGGAGCTAAGTTTAAATAGGTTGTGTGTGGGTGTGATGCATGTGAATTGGAAGCAAAACCATTGGATGTGTGTGGAGGTGATTTTCGGTCATAATGAGGAATTTTAGGGAAAATGGTGTTGAATGGTAATTGAATGGAATTAAGGACTTGAATTGGTGTTGTGGTGAGCTTAGGAAGCTATTGGAACCTTGTAAAAAAATTAACAACATGGCTAGGTATTATTTGCCTAATGGCCGAACCTATGTGTGGGATGGGGAAGTGTAATGCTTTGCATTTCAAATTGGTTTACAATTGGATTGATGATCCTTGTGTGGTCATTGTAGGTTGCCTCCCATGGACGTGATCTTTGAACAGTGAGCTTGGTGGATTGCCTTTGGTCTTTGACTGTAAGAACCCGCACCGTTAAATTAGGAATTTAATTAATTTAATCATGAGTTAAGAGATAAATTCCATAATTGACTTTAAATGAATATGGTAAGGTTAGTATAATTATCACAAAGGTTTAATAAAGCTGAAAATCGCTTTTCTGACGAAAAATGCAGATACCAGTTCTGCTTCACGGTATAAATGTGTACCGGTGAAGTATCCCGAAAAATTATAGTAAGTGTATGAATATTCCTAGAATAATATTTAGGACTAGTATGTCAAGTTTGGAGTCAAAATAATGAGAACTGGAGTCAGGACTGATACCGGTAGCGTAAAAACGCGTACTGGCAAAGTGCTTCAAAAATTATAATAAAAATACGACAAATCCTAGAAAAATTGCTAGGTTCAAAATATGAAGTTTGAGATTAAAATGCTTAGCAGAGATATTAGTACTAATACCGACAGACTAAACTTAATCTGCCCATAAATATTAAGTGGCACATATTTTTAGGTCAGCTCCACATTTCCTACGTGCCTCTTTTTTAAGCTTTGAGCCTCCAAGTTTGCCTCCTTCTTCTTCTTCATGAAAACTCAAGCAAAACTCGTCCTTTCTCTTTGATTCCTTTTCGAAAATATGGTAAACACTTGGGTGTGTGATTGGTGAGGGAGAAAGGTGCCACCTTCTGAGTTGTGGTTGCTGTGTGTGGGGCTTGAGGTACTATCTCGGAGTTTGGGTGGTGTAGTAGCCATTTCTTTGGTTGTAGAAGCTTTAAGTAGTGAGCTTTGTGAAGAAAGGACCTAGCTTGTTGCTCATTTTCGTGGTCCCTTAGTAGCTGCTCTGTGGAGTGGCATAGGAAGCTCTAAGCCACTGCCTTTCCTCTGTTTTGGAAGCTTGGTATATACATTCTTCAACTTTGTTCATGAGTTTCTTTGATAAAGAAGGAGTATTGGCATGTAAAACGATTATGTTAAGTAACCAACATGAATACTGACTTAAAGAAGTATAAAAATGTATACTTTAAACGTGTAAGGGTGTTAAAAGAGGAACCTTTGAGGGATATCTTCGCGAAATGCAGAAACTGCATTCTGTCGCGATATATCCGGATATTGATATACGGATATGGGGTTGGAGATATCCGGATTTGGATATCCGGATATGACCCCGTGAAATATCTGGATATTTTGGGAAATTTCGTAGATGGACCTGTTCTGTCCAAACAGAAGCGTGGGTTGGTTTTAGGGCCCTATATTGGTTAATGTGAACTTCTGCAATAAGTTAACTAAGTCAAAATCACTTAGATTAAGACTTATGGCTTTGGAAGAAGCCTAAAGAGCACTAAACGAAAAAAAGAAATGTTGTCATAATGAAATGAACCTTTAGAGTATGAATATTGATGATGTTTCTAGTCTAAACAGATTGTAATTGTACTGTTTGTGGACCTTGGGCTGTTGTGGACTCTTGACTTGGGATTGATTACTTAAGAGGTAAGCTTTCGTGTCCTCGATTTTGTCCATTATTGGTTCCACCATACCTCATGGAGGGATAGTTTATATGCATGACATGTTTTGTGAAATTATGTGATGAATATTTGAAATGCTATTGAGCTGTTAAGTGCAAGTGCCTTATGATATGTATGTGGTGTACCACCTAAACGGTAAGCCTGAGTATGTTGAGAAATACAAGATGGTGAATCTGTTGGTGAGGTACAAGCGGTGTTCCTTGTACTGTAGGTTGTCGACGTATGTAATCCCTACATGTTTATTCTCTGGCCAGTAGGATTCTTACACACATGACATGGATATATGCTGCATTGCACAGATTTTGGAAATGATATTATTATGCTGTTTTCGAACTTATATTACACATGTAAGTGAGCTTGGGGTGGAGAGATCCTTGAAGACCCCTTGTCTTACTGAGATTTCTTTTTAGAGATCTCACCCCGTGTTGGGGCACATTTTCAGGTTCAGGTACCTCGTGGATTGAGACCTCGGGCGGCAGGAGGCCGAAGTTGAGCTGACTGATGCATGCTTGATGATTTTGTTATTTTACATGATTATGCCTGACTCTCCTGTTATGACTAGTGTATTGAGACTTGATGATTATGTTGTTTATTTGGTGAGCATGGGGGCTATCCATGCCACATTGATTTCAGACTTGTTGGTTTAAGTTTGAGTTGTATAATGTATCAAGATATCGTCCGGTCTACGTGTTGTAGTTCCGTGATTTAGATACACTTATATCATCAGGTTATCAGTTAGTTGTTTATTGCAATTTCAATATAGACAATGTTTTGAAAAGGAAAAAAAAAGTAATCAACTTGGTTAATAATAATGACGTCATAATTGAAAAGAAAAAGTTACCTTCCACATTTATTTAGCTGCGCTACTGCCATATGTATGTTTAATACGCCAGGTGCACACGAGGTTTTACATTTTATGGTATCAGAGAACTTTCTAGGGAAAAAGCCTGTATAAATTGCAATAACTTAGGATGCTTTGTTGTGTGTTTTTTCTTGTGTGTTTCTTTTGGGTTTTACTATGATGATGCATGCGTGACCACATTATGTGGGCCTGATCAGCTCATTTTTTGCGTAACTTGTGCAGAGTCATGGTACTACCTCGGAAGAACTGAGAGATGAGAGAGGGTCAACCTGACCCAGTCCTGGCTGCATTGGCTGAGATGCAGGCGGCTCGACAAGCCGACTAGGAGGCCATTCGAGTGGCCAATCAGGTGATGCTGGACGCCGTGCGAGAGGCGAACAGAAAAGACACAAAGGATGTACTCGAGGTAAACCGCTTGGCGAACATGACCATGATGAGGGTCATATTGGAGGAGATGAGGACTGGTCCTATTGGTGGCCAGCATCCTCCGCTACTACCTCCACCGCCGCCACCACCACCATCGCTTCCACCCAGTCATCAGGATGGGCATGGAGGAGGTGGGGCACATGCTCTTGAGGATGATACTCAGATTCGTATGGAGGGCGTGAGTCACCTCACAGTATTGATGCAGCCCTATTTTGAGCCCGCTGAGGAAAGAGAGACTATTCTGTCGGCTGAATGCTTTCCGTAAGCATAAGCCACCTTCTTTCGACGGATCTTATGACCCCATTGTTGCTGCTAGATGGCTTTAGGCCCTGGACAAGATATTCAGGGTGATGCAGTGCACTGACCCCCAGAAGTTGATGTTTGCTACGTATATGCTGGAGGGAGATGCTCATGAGTGGTGCATGAACACCTCTCAGATTTACGAGATGCAGGGTCATGTAATCACGTGGGCATTCTTTGAAGAGTGTTTCTTGGGGAGGTATTTTCCCTATGATGCGCAAGAGAGGAAACAGGGAGAGTTCGAGCGGTTGGTTCAAGGCTCGATGATAGTTGATGAGTACTTGGCTAAGTTCACTGAATTGGCCAAATTTGCACACTTTCGAATTGCTATGCCTACCCCGCCATTTTTGGCTTCTAAGTTCCGTAGGGGACTTAATGAGGAGATTGCAAATAGGATTACTGGAGCTGCATCCAGAGATTTTGGCACATTGGTTCAGCAGTGCCGTGACATTGAGGACGTTTGTGTGGTGAGCAAGGCCAAAAAGGCCAAGTTATCTTATGTGAAAGGGACTAGTAGTTCTACTTGTTGGAGAGACAAGAAGTTTGGAAAAGGAAAGGGAAAGCAGTTAGCTGCTAGGCAGACGCCTAATTAGTTCAAGAGGACTTCGGCTCAGGGGAGTTCAGCTAGACCTCCTACTCCCAGGTTTACAGGATGTGGGAGATTCCATGTGGGGCCGTGTGCTACCGGCCAAGTCATTTGCTTTCAGTGTGGCAAGGAGGGCCACTATGCCAGAGAGTGTCCTTCGTCAGCTGCTAGAGCTGCAGCGGTTCAAGCGATTCCATTGCAGATGATTCCTACTGCACCTACAGCGGCACCTGTTGTGCCACCAACCACTGGCCGAGTGTATACCTTGGATCGGCAGCAGTCGGATAGAGCTCCGAACCTTGTTAGAGGTACTATTTTCATTGGTGGTTCTGCTGTTGATGTACTGTTGGATTCTGAGGCTACATGTTGGGTTAAAAGCTTGTTGGGTGTAAAGATATTATGTTGTAGAACGTTCCTCAGTTCATCAAGAGAAAACACATTTGCTCTCTTAATTTCAACCCAAGTGCGCAAGTGCACACATCAAGTAATAAATGGGAGTATTAATGCCCAGATTATCGTTCCCATGAGAATAGAACTCTAATTAATGTCTTATACTATTTTACAAAGAATGAAAATGAAAAGAAAAGTTAGAAATTGACCTGTTTGGTCAAACGTTTCTTACTGTCTTTACAACGTTCCTCAAGAACAACAGGTTCAATCTGACAACAAACAGCTCCTCGTGTCGTTATGTATGAAATCCTTCTTCATAAAATAAGGTGCGACAATATTCATTGAAGTTTTGTAGATACAAGATTGAATAAAGCAAGGAATAATAAAAGTGATAACAATAATTAAGAGACAACAATATGGATGGTTTTAAAAACAATAATAACAAAAGAAACGGATCTACTGCTCCATTCTTAAATAGTTATTTCCTCTACTCAAGACTCAACACTTTTGTATTTATTCTAGTCTCTTCACTGCCAACTCTAATTCCTTAGCTCATGGACTAAATGGCTCACAAGTTTCCATATTCTTATGGCTCCCTTGACTCCAACAAGTACTAGATATGAGACCTTTAAGTGAACGAGGTGGTCCCTTATTCCTAAGGCAACCAACAATATTGTTTCCACAAGATTGCCTTCCCCCTCTAGTTACGCTGTCTGAAATTCCTTCCTTATGGAAGTTCCTTTCTCAGTATGTGTTCAATTTCTATTGATACACAATGAATATAGCTCACTTAACCAGAGAAACACAAAAGCTGTAATACAAGAGTTTTGAAAATAATTATTTAAGAACTTTGCAGTTTTTTCGTTCCACAGATAGTTTAGCTCATAGCTACTAGTTTAAACATAATTATTCCAAACTGAAGTCCCATTGACCCGAGATTCAGTTAAGATATAACGAATGGAAAAGAGAGAAATAACACTTGTATTTAAATGAAAACAATTTGGTTACAATAAAATAAAAAGTGGAGAATATGGTTGCTGCTAGTGAGGAGTCTCAAGTGGGTGATACAGAATGAAGAAGTGTTGTCATTTAACTAAAGTTAACTCTACAAATACAAAGAAAATTATAAAATAAACTAAGTGATCTCTTCTTAAGGAATTCGATTCTTTTCTTCGTGCTGGAACGTCCTATTTATAGGCAGAAGAGTGAAAGGCAAAATGTGTAATTCCTTTGGAGTTGTTTTCTTGACTGCATGAAAGGGGGGTGTGAACAGTGCTTCGAGGGGTGCAAGTGGCTAGATGGGACAGTTATTGTTGAGATTTGTCTTTCCTTCTGCTCTCTCCCATGCCTTGCTTTCCTCTTAGCCAATGGGACTGTTTATTCCCTGCTGCGCACGTTTCCTCTTGCTTGATTACTGCACCACTTGTGCTAATTGGAAACTTCTTTTCAACGTTTCCTGAAAAGTGGTCAGAGAGATTGAGTAAGTGAAGCAGGTGTATTTAATGTTCCAAATCCGTTCCCTTTTATATATTTTCCAAAGGATTACGTCATCATAATATGTTCTCCACTGTGTTTTTGTAGAAAAGATATAACACATGTTCTTTTAATGCTAAAGTTGCTCATCAGATGAGGGAACAGATGGTATTTTGCCATCAAAATGGGCTTAGATGGGAATGAAATTCGTCCCATCACTACACATTCTTTCATCGCGGCCCCGATTGTTATGGGGCTTGAGTTGCCTATTTCTGTGCTTTCTCCACCGTTGCGGGTAACTACCGCCACCGGAGAAAAGTGTGATACTTCCGTTGTACATCAAGATGTCGTGTTTCAATGGGATGGCCGTGAGTACTCGGTAGATCTAATAGGATTGTCGATGTCTAATTTGGAGATCATCCTTAGCATGGACTGGTTGTCCAAGAATTGAGTGATGATTGATTGTTGTGCTAAGAAAGTGGTGATGTCTCCTTGTGATTCCACAACCAGTTCCTCGCCTTATATTTCAGTGCTGCAGGCTAAGAGAGCCTTGAGAGCAGGGGCATATGGTTATGTCATGTTGGAAAATTTGGTGAGTGGGACACATGAGAACATTACCGGCATTCTTGTGGTGAGGGAATTCCTCGAGGTGTTTCCTAAGGAGATTTCTGAGTTTCTGTCACAACGGGAGATAGAGTTCTCCATTGATCTGTTGCCTGGTGTGAGGCCTATTTCATTAGCTCCATACCGGATGTCTCCACTTGAGTTAGCGGAATTGAAGAAGTATATTGAGGAGCTTTCCGCGAAGCATTTCATTCGACCGAGCGTGTCTCCATGGGGAGCACCGATCATTTTTGTTAAAAAGAAAGATGGGACCATGCGATTGTGCACCGATTACAGAAAGCTGAACAAGGTGACAATCAAGAAAAAGTATCCCCTCCTTCGTATTGATGATCTGTTGGATCAATTTAGGGGTGCTTGTGTGTACTCGAAGATTGATCTCCGGTCCGGATACCATTAGATTCAGGTTGAGCCGGAGGATGTCCCTAAGACCACGTTTCGTTCGAGATACGGTCACTATAAGTATTTGGTGATCCCGTTTGGACTCACCAATGCACCCGCAATGTTAATGGATTACATGAACCGTATTTTTCAGCCGTACTTGGATCGGTTTGTGATCGTCTTCATTGATGATATTATGATTTACTCCAAGAGTGAGGAGGAACATGCAGAGCACTTGAGGTTTGTGTTACAGGTGCTGAAGGAGAAAAAACTTTATACTAAGCCTTCAAAGTGTGAGTTTTGGTTTAAGTCGGTGAAATTCCTTGGCATGTGATTTCTGCAGAAAGAGTTGCAGTGGATCCAAACAAGATAGAGGTAGTGTTGGATTGGGAGAGGCCCAAAATAGTGACTGAAGTGAGGAGTCTCTTGGGTTTGGCTGGGTACTATAGGAGGTTCATTGAGGGCTTCTCCAAGATGGTGTTACCATTGACTCGCCTTACCCGGAAGAAGACTCCATTTGTGTGGACTCACGAGTGTGAGGAGTGCTTCCAGCAGTTGAAGGAGAGACTGACAATGCACCAGTGTTGGTCCTTCCTGATCCTACTGAGCAGATCGAGCTGTATTGTGACGCCTATGGGAAGGGGCTGGGCTGTGTATTGATGCAGACTGGTAGAGTCATTGCATATTGATGGGATGAAAATTCGTGTCCATCTAAGCCCATTTTGATGGCAAAATACCATCTGTTCCCTCACCTGATGAGCAACTTTAGCACTAAAAGCACATGTTTTATATCTTTATCACAAAAACACAGTGGGGAACAGAAGGTGACATATTCTTTTGGAAAATATATATAAAGGGAAACAGATTTGGAACATTAAATACACCTGCTCCACTCATTTAATATTTCTGACCACTTTGCAGGAAACATTGGAAAGAAGTTTCCATAAAGCATAAGCGGTGCAGCAATCAAGCAAAAGGAAACGTGCGTAGTAGAGAATAAACGGTTTCTATTGGCTAAGGAGGAAAGCAAGGCATGAGACGATCAGAAGGAAACATAAATCTCAACAAAAACTGTCTCATCCAGCCACTTGCGCCCCTCAAAGCACTGTTCACACCGCCCCTTCCATGCAGTCAAGAAAACAACTCCAAGGGAATTACCCACTTTGCCCTTAACTCTTCTGTCTATAAATAGGACGTTCCAGCACGAAGACAACCATCAAATTCCTTAAGAAGAGATCACTTAGTTTAGTTTATAGTTTTCTTTGTATTTTTGTACAGTTTTAACTTTAGTTAAGTGACAACACTTCTTCTTCATCTGTATCACCCACTTGAGACCTCACGAGCAACAACCATATTCTCCACTTTTCATTTGTTGTAATCAAGTTATTTTCATTTAAATACAAGTGTTATTTCTCTCATTTCCATTCATTATCTTTGAACTGAATCTCGAGTTTATGGGACTTCAGTTTGGAATAATTATGTTTATACTAGTAGCCATGGGCTAAACTATCTGTGGAAAGAAAAAACGGCAAAGTTCTTAAAGACTTATTTTCGAAACTTTTGTATTTAAGCTTTTGGATTTCTCTGGTTAACTGAGCTATATTCGTTGTGTATCAATGGAAATTGAACACATACTGAGAAAGGAACTTCCATAAGGAAGGAACTTCCATAAGGAAGGGATTTTAGATAATTTAACTAGAGGGGGAAGGTAGTGTTGTGGAAACAACACTGCTGGTTGCCTTAGGAATAAGGGGCCACCTTGTTCATTTTAAGGTCCTGCACCCAGTACCTGTTGGAGTCAAGGGAGCCATAGGAATATGGAAACTTGTGAGCCATCTAGTCCATAAGCTAAGGAATCAGACGTTGGCAGTTAAGAGACTAGAACAAAGACAAAAGTATTAAGTCTTGAGTAGAAAGAATAATTATTTAAGAATGGAACAGTGGATCCGCTCCTTCTGTTAAACTGTTTTACACCATCCATCCTGTTGTCTCTTAATTACTGTTATTACTATTTTTCTGTTATTTGTTCGATCTTGTATCTATAACTCTCCCAAGAATATTGCTTTTCCTTCTCTCAACAAGAAGGGCATCATACATAACAAAGCGATGAACTGTTTGCTGTCAGATTGAACCTACTATCCTTGAGGAACGTTGTCAAGGTAGTAGGGAATGTTTGGCCAGATAGGTCAATTACTAACTTTTCTTTTCTTTTTCATTCATTGTAAAATAGTATAAGGCATTAATTAGAGTTCTACCCTTGTGGGAACGATAATTTGGGCATTAACACTCCTATTTATTACTTGATGTGTGCACTTGCGCACTTGGGTTGAAACTAAGAGAGCAATTGTGTTCTTTCTTAGTGAACTGAGGAACGTCTTCATCATAATATATTTCACCCAACAGATTTTGACCCAACATATATGCTTCGAGGCAGTTGAAGCCTCATGAGGAGAACCACCCGACTCATGATTTGGAGTTGGCAGCGATTGTTTTTGCTTTCAAGATTTGGAGGCATTATCTTTATGGCATGAAGTTTGCCGTGTTCAGTGACCACAAGAGTTTTAAGTACCTGTTTGATCAGAAGAAGCTGAACATGAGACAAAGAAGATGGATGAGATTCTGAAGGACAACGACTTTGAGTTGAAGTATCATCCTGGCAAGGCCAATGTGGTAGCTGATGGTTTGAGTCGGAAATCCGTGAGTTTATTCAGTTTGACGATGGGTGACTATGATGTAAATGAAAAGTTTCGAGATTTGACATTGACCTCTTTGTTTGGGGTGCACTTCTCGAGATGAAAACTGTTAGAGTTGAGAATGAGATGATGGAAAAGATCAAAGAGGAACAGGTGCAACGAGAGTGCCTTGATTATGTGAAGAACCAAGATGGTGTATCTTAGAATGAGGATGGATTGTTGATGTTCCAAAAGAGGATTGTAATTCCTAGAGGTCCTTTGACTGAGGAGGTGATGGTAGAAGCTCATAAGGGCCAATTCATTATCCACCCTGGGGCTACAAAGATGTACCAAGACCTGAAGAAAAATTTCTGATGGCCGGGCATGAAGAAGGATATAGTTGTTTATGTGTCCAAATATTTGATATGCCAGAAAGTAAAGATTGAACACCAGAAATCGTCTGGTAAGCATCAGCCTCTTGAGATCCTGCAATGGAAGTGGGAGAGCAGTTTCATGGACTTCGTGGTGGGATTGTCTAAGACTTAGACTGGTAGTGACTCTATCTGGGTCATTGTGGACAGATTAACCAAGTCTGTCCATTTTCTTTCAGTAAAAGTGAGCTTCACTACTGAGCAGTTGGCCAGACTATATGTTCGCGATATTGTGAGGCTTCACGAGGTGCCTGTTGGGTGGTTTGCTGATGGTGGAAAATTATAAGTTCTGATAGGGGAAGTTCCTCTGTTCTTGCAGAACACAGATTCGTTCCCTTAGTTCCATCCCAAGTGCGCAAGTGCACGCATCAAGTAATAAAGGGAGTATTAATGCCCAAATTATCGTTCCCACGAGGATAGAATCCTAATTATTGTCTTACACTGTTTTATAAAGAATGAAAATGAGAAGAAAAGTTAGTAAACTGTCTGGTCAAACATTCCCTACTATCTTGACAACGTTCCTCAGGAACAGTAGGTTCAATCTGCTGGCAAACAATTACTCGCTGCGTTATGTATGTAATCTTCATGTTTAGAAGAAGGTGTGGTAACAATCATTGGAGTTGATAGTTATAATTATATAAAGTAAAAAAACTACTAAAGCATAAATAACTATAATCAAGAGACAACAGGGTGATGCTTTATAACAGTTAAACAGAAGGAACGAATTCACTGATTCACTCTTAAATAGCTGTTTTCTCTGCTTAAGACTTAACACTTCTTGGCTTTGTCCCAGTTTCTTGTCTGCCAACTCTGATTCCTCAGCTCATGGACTAGATGGCTCACAAGTTTCCATATTCCTACGGCTCCCTTGACTCCAACAGGTACTTAGTACATAACCTTAAAATGGACGAGTTGGCTCCTTATTCCTAAGATGACCAGTAGTGTTTTTGCCATAACACTACCTTCCCCCAATAGCTAAGCTGTTTGAAATCCCTTCCTTATGGAAGTTCCTTTCTCAGTATGTGCCCAATTTCTATTGGTACACAATGAATATAGCTCACTTAGCCAAAGAAATACAAAAAGCTTCAGTCAAGAGTTTTGAAAACAGTTCTTTAAGAGTTTCACAGATTACCCGTTCCACAGATAGTTTAGCTCATGGCTGATATTTTAAACATAATTATTCCCAACTGAAGTCCCTTAGACCCAAGATTCAGTTAAGAGATAACGAATGGAACGAAGAGAAAACACTTATATTAATTTAAAAGACAGTTCACAGAAGAAACAGAAAATGGAGAAAAATGGGTTATTGCTCGTAAGGAGTCTTAATGGTTGATACAGAGAAGAGAAGAGGGGTTGTCACTTAACTATAGTTACAACTTAAAATAAATCTAAGCTACTAACTACTACTACTACTACTAGGTGATCTCTTCCTTTCAGACTTCAAACCCTCCAGGATTCGATGATGTTTTTGCGTGTGGGTCGTCCTATTTATAGATGGAAGAGGAGTGACAATCTTGTAAATCCTTTAGAGCAAGTTGCTTGAATGAGGGGACGGGATGGTGGCAGCAAAGTGTGGAGACTGCGCAGATTGCTGGATGGAACAGGTTTTGGTGATGATTAGCCGTTGTTTGCAGTCTGCCCCATGCCTTGCTTTCTTTTTCAGCCAATGAGAACTCTTGATTCTCTGCTCTTCACGTTTCCAGCTGCTCAGTTGGTGCACCGCCTTGCTTTTAGAAGACTTTAACTCCACGTTACCTGCAAAGTGTACAGAGGCATTAAATGAGTGGAGCAGGTGCTTTAAATGTGTCTCACTTCGTTCCCCTTTTAATATATTTTAAAGGAATACGTTACCATATGTTCCCCCACTGTGTTTTTGTCACAAATGTGTAAAACAAGTGATTTTCGTGCAGAAGTTTCTCATCAGATGAGGGAACGTGTGGTATTTTGTCATCAAAATGGGCTTCGAAGGGAACAATTTATGTCCCATCAAACACCCCAAAACTAAACTATTGGTTGTCCTCAAACAATTCTGAAATATTGTATTGGGCTGCCCAATTTCAAAGAATAGCTCAACAGAAAGGAACTTGAGCCAGTGAGTAATTATAAACTTTTCAACAAATGAGCTACTCTTCATAGTTAAACAGTAAGAGGATTCTTTCCCCATATAAGTGAAGGTTGCTGATCTTTCATCTCACTGTCACTCAAGGGTTGGTGTTTGCTCTGTCCGTTCCTAGATGTGATTCTTCAGGACTTTCCTTTCTGCTGCTTTCCTATGAAGTACAATTGTCTTCCCTCCCAAGGATCTTTGGTGGATGAGTGTGTGGAAGAATGGTGGTCTGACTTGTGGGGTCAAGGAACGTTTGCTTTTGTGCTTTTGAACTTGGACTTTTTCTGTTTGGGGGAATTCCTTTTTGTGTACCTTTTTCCCCCTTTGGAGGAAGGTTTTCTGATATTTTCTGAATTCTTTTGAATGGCTGTTCCCCTTTGTCTTTACTTTTCTTTCTTCTATCCTTTTTGTTCATTTTTGAGTACGTTCCTTGTCCTTCTTGGTTGACCAGGTGGTGTATGATGGAGTGGAGGTGAGTGTGTGGTTCTGTTTTGATCCTTGACAGTAGAGTCCATCTGTCTTTCAGCAGTACTTACAACATCAAGGCAATTTGAGAAGTTTCATTGTGGTTACACCTCAGGAACTCTCTCAGAAGTGGGTGTTTAGCCTTTTTCCGTTCCTTACCAGCTTGAGTTCACACAGATCAGCTTCTTTCAAAAATCTGAGGATTAAATTCCCTGCATTGTTTCTATTTCAAGTACTCAGAGGAAGAACAAGCATAATTAATCAGTGACTTTGTGTTTCATGTATGTTGGTTAATCAAAAAAATTGGGCAGTCTGAATACTATAACTGAAATGCATGTACCAAACAGTTTGATCAAAATGTCTTTTTCATTGCAAAAAGAATATTTACAAGAGAAAGGAAAGGAAAAGAAATTAAAACAGAACTGAAAATAAACTAAGCTAAGATAGATATGAGGGTTTTCTCCTTTTCATTGGGGAGGTCTCCTGTCCCAAGGGTTCCTTTTTGCAGCTTCAGCTTCTTTGGCTTCATCAATCTCCTCCTGTGTCAATGGTCTCCTCCTGAGCAGATCTTTTAATCTGAGGACTTCATTTGCAGGGAGCCATTTCTCAGCATTCTTCAGTAGATCGCTGATGATTGCAACCAGGGAGTTGATGGTGGACCTCATCATGGTTCTGCCAGTGCGAAAATGGATGACTTGTTTTTCAACATCCAACAGTCTCATTTCCAACTCATAAATTCTCCTCTCCAGGTACGTTCTAAAGGCCCTGATGGCTTCTTTGGTTTCCTTACGTTCCTCAGTTTGTTTGGAGACGAGCCTGTTGAGTAGGAGCTCTGCTGTGTGATTACGCAGAGAGTTGGAAAGTATGAGGGAGTCAGCTGCTCTTCTGATTTCTCCTTGAACTGCTCGGAGTGTTGACTCATAAGATGCAGCATTGGCTTCCTTGATGGTGCTGAGCTGTTGTTCTCTCTCTTCCTTTTGTTTTTCCTGAAATGTGTTGAAGGCAGAGGAGAGTTGTTCCAATCTGTCCCTTAGAGCCTTCAGCTCTTCATTGGTGCGTCATGTCGAGTTGGGGGACGGATTGTTTTGCTGGTAGCTGCTGTTCTAACTTCTTCCCCAGCATTTCAAAGATCTCAGCAATCCCAATTTGCGACCTTCTTCTAGCTGAGATGGGGATTGCTACAGTAGGGGAGGAAATAGGTTGCTTCTTCTGCTGGCTACTGCCAACAGTAGAAGGTACAACGGGTGCTGTGTTGGGCTCATCCACTGGTGATTTGGATGATGAGGGCATGGCTACAGCTTGTTCCTCCATCAGTGGAGGAATTTCCATCCTTTCTTCTTCTGCCAAGGCTCCGGCAAGAGCTTCGTCCCCAGAAGTATCGGGACGGATGACAGGGTATGACAGAGGACCTTCCAGATTGATCTGCCTGGGGCCTGTTGTCTTTGCTTTCTTCTTAGGGGGTTCTATGAGAATCCTCTTTCCTCTGTCATTTTTCTTCTGTGGCTGAGCTTCTTGCTCAGCCACTGATGTCTCTGCAGCAGATGCTGCTTCTTTTTCTGTTCTTCCCTCTCCTTGTTGCTGCCTAGGAGAGGGTTGTGGGGTGATTTGTCTTGGTGGAGAGTGAGCAGGTGGTGGGGACGGAATGTCAGAGAATGTAGAGGCTGAGCTGCTTGGGGACGTCTCTTGGCAGCTAGTTTGGGTGCTGACATTCTGCCTGCCTTCAGCCTTTTTGCTAAAGGCTCATTACATTACCTTCACTCTCCTCCTCCTTGTCAGAGAGGGTGATAGGTTTTGCAGAGGATGCTCCCTCTAGCTTGTTGCTGTTGAGGACCCTCTTTAGTCTCTGACTTGAACGTTCCCTCTTTCTTGGGGGAGCTTTGGCAGGAGATTTCTTCTTTCTCTATTTGCCATCAGTAGCAACAGGGGCATCCTTCTTTACCTTGGTGGGAGGAGGGACAGTTCTCCTTGCTGGAACGTGGGCAGAAGGGGAAGATTTTGAAGGAGTAGTCTTGGTGGCCTTCTTCTGTGAGACCATAGGGGTTTCCTCTTCATCATCACTGGTGGGGAGCGTCTGAGATTGGCAGGAATAGGTTGGGTGGTGTCAATGTAGGTGCTTTTAAGACCGTTCCAGGTCTTAGCATCAATGATAGATGCCGCCCGTTTGATGTCATCTGGGTGTTCCTCTACACCAGCTTTCAAACAGAGCTTGGTGATGAGGCAGGGGAGGCAGACTGTGGTCTTCCTCATGTCCCTCTTCAGGCTGTTATAGATAAGGGTTACTGCATCAAAAGGGATGTGCTTAATAATGCAGTAAATTTGGACCTGTAATGCCCAACTAGCAGAGGCTTCATGAGTGGTGGGAGTGATGTTGGAATTTGCAAATAGTGCCCAAAACCTGGCTATGTCCTTCATGCTCCAGAGGGACCCTTTGTAGTAGTTGGGTTTGTCGAGGGCTACTGTTTGTTTCAGGTCCTTTTGGAAGGAGAATACCTCCCTACTGTCCAAGTACTCCTGGTACGGATAGTTGGTGACGGTGGGGAGATAGAGCACTTCCTGGACATCAGTGGGGGAAAATGATACTTGTTTTCCCCTCACTGTGACCACATCAGGGGCATTTTCTTCGGGCAGCCTCCTTGTCTGGTACAGGAATTCTCCCACTAGGGAGACATTCACTTCACGGTCATCAGTGGCAAAACGCAACCACTGAAGCTTGATTAAGGACTGCTTCACAAATGAGGGCAGAACCAATTTGTCCTGCTGCAAGGAGATGTTCCTTTCTGGGTATAGATGAATGATGGGTTCAGTGAGTTCTGGTTCTTCGCCACGGTTGGCCACAAGAGTCACCTTGATCAAAAGCTTAGTCATTTTTAGCAGAAAGGAGGTTAGGGCACAATGCAGATGGAGAAAAGGTTCTGAGTTGAATGGAAATAGTAAAACTCAAAGGAAGCAGTGGCTGAGTTTAAGTAGACAATGGAGGAGTGAACGAAGAGTTTTTGGGACGTGGAGGTTAAGGAGAGGAGGTTGAAGAGGTAGTGGAATGGGGACGTTACAGAACGAGTGGTCAGCAGTTGGTGACCAGTTAGTGATGGGATGAGTGTGAGAAGATGGAACGGTTTAGGTCAGGACGTGAGAGAGAGGGAAAAAGAAAGGGTGCAGTTGTCTTAATGGTTAAGGAGACTGTTGCTTTTTCTGCGCGCGTTTTCAAGATTTGCAATGAATGCAAACTTGATATGTCTGCGTACCTTTTTAAGTGACTCAGCAGGGACAGGTGTCCCAGTCATTCTTATCTCCTAACCCAGGGAACGTTCCCTTTGTCTTTTCCTAACTAATAAATGAACAGCTAAATAAAAAGAAAGAAAGAAAAGGAAACATACAGAAGTGTAAGTCTAATCTATCTAAGGGAAAGAGGACGGACTAACCTATTACTTACTACCTATTATTTAAGATAATAAAAA